>NC_034413.1:798683-1044363 GCF_002078875.1 Numida meleagris | reverse complement strand
TCTTCCCTTCCTTCTTCCCTTCCTTCTTCCCTTCCTTCTTCCCTTCCTTCTTCCCTTCCTTCTTCCCTTCCTTCTTCCCTTCCTTCTTCCCTTCCAACTCAGCCTTGTGGAGAAGCCACCAAACAGAGGGAATGAGCTCCAAACAAAGTGAATGCTCCCTGCCAAAGAGTGGAAAATGAGTTTTGCTGACCACCAGCACTTCCAAGGAGCCCAGCTTACAGAAGCGGGTTCACTGCCAGAGCTGCAGAAAATTAAATTCATGCAGAGGTAGTTTTCTATTGGAAAGCGACCTTGGTAACCAAAGAAAAATACTCCATCCCATTTTTTAAAATTGCTTTCTGGAAGTAGTCGAAATGTAGATTAGGGACCTTCCCAAAGTGGCCTCTGGGGATTTCCCTGCCCTTGCCACCCTTGGGGACCTGCTCTTCTGGGGGTGCCTCATTTCCTCCAATGTAAAATCACCGGACATATTCTGGGACAACAAGTAAAACCAGAAAAGGTTTTTGGGGATGTAGGGACCACCACCCACCTGTTGGTAGCAGCAGGGCAGGGCTGCTCTGGAAGCGGGTGGCAACGTGCAGCTGATGGCGGCTTTGGAGGTGGGCTGTTACCCACAGGGACCATTCTCCTCTTTCTCTAGTTCTATTCGGAGTTTGCAATTTCTGTAGCAACTTGAGGTTTATGCAGGCTAGTAGCCAAGACTTTGGAGTATCACAGGTTGAGATGAAAAGATTCTGCAGGCAGATGGCAAGACTTGCTTCATTTTACAGAATGGGAATAATTCCAGGGAAAAGTGTGAAAACCAAGCAGCGATTTCAGGTTCTTAATGTGATCGCCTCCTCCTCATTATATGCATATTTTTATGTTATAAGCTAAACAAATCCACCTGGCTGCAAGGTTTTATGTAGTCAAACTGTTTCATGGTGAGAACAATCATGGTGTGATCTTAAATGGGGCAGGCGAGATAAGTCTAATTGCTCATTTGAGCGGGCTCTTTTATAGATTTCTTGAAAAAGAAGAAATAAAACCTGCAGGTATGGCAGAGAGAACAAAGTGTAGGAAAAAAAAATCATTTGTTGCAATATTTATTTTGCCATCCAACATATAAATAGTACATGAGTCAGATAGAGCACTACATGCCTCTTGACTGTGGGATCCAGCAAACAATGATTTCTGCTGGCATTTGGGTTTTCAATTCCCAAAGCTGTTACATCATTTATTACCACGTTGCTCATTGTCACACCTGGTTACTGGGGTTTGCATCACCCACCTTTTGTGGTGGATCATGGAGATGGGTAGCAGCTGGGGAAATGTTCATTAAGAGTGGACAAAATCCTATTAGTGACCATTGTCCAAAGTCTGTGGGATAGGAGGGCTGAGGGGGCAGGAGATGTGACACTTGGTGGCTTGGTTTCCTGTGTCATCATGAGAAAAAATGGTGAAAAACAACAGAAACCTCCAAGAAAACAGCTAAAAATTGGAAATGCACATGTTGGAGTTCAGGGAATTCCATGCTTCTGTTGGTGTTTATCCATGCACATAATTCTTGCAGAAAAAAAGAGCTTGTGTACTTAGAAAATAGAAGATTCCCATAGTTACTTATCTTTGTCCTGATCCTCATTTGTCTTCAAACACGGACAACTTTGCCATGCTGTGCTTTATTCCTCTTCCCATCCCACGTTTTTTAAGCATTGATTTTTTTTTTTTTATACCGTGTTGCTTCTCTTCCTTCTTCACTTCACGTGTGTCCTCTTGTAGCTGCAGCTTGGTTTGGCAGCACGTTTCCCCACTGTGCTGCAGTGGCTTTGGAATGGCAAGGAAATCTCTCCATGCGCTCCATGTCCTTGCACAGCCAACCAGCACGCGCTCCCACCATCCCTGCTAAAGGTAGATGCTTTGAATACTCATTGAAAACAACATTAACCTTAGCAATTTACTTTGTTCTGCTTTCTTAAGCAATTAAATTTTAAAGAAAATCCATTTTCTGAATGTTGACCCTCATACTTGACTGTTAGAAGAAATATTGCTGCAAATAAGACTGTGCTAGAATATTGTGAAGCTGGTCTAAAATTTAATTTCAATTCACATTACAGAAGGTCACTTATTAAGCAGGCTAATCCTTTTTTTATTCGTGTCTAAATGAAAAAGTGCATATTTCTACTGTGGAATTAATGATTGTCTATCCTAACCTGAAATCTAGGTGTTTTGAAACTGTTTCTGGATTTTTCTCAGTGTTATACTAAAGCAGCTGAGCGTGTCCAAGTGTGTGATATAATCTAAAGAAGCCAGATTTCTCCCTGCCCACAGCTGCAATGGTGCTGGAGCATGCCAGTCCTCCTGTCAAGCCTTAGGTGTAATTTAGTTATTTTCTATGGTAATGCACAGTTTGACCATTACTCACGCTGTAGTGCATTACCTAGTGCAAGGCAGGCTGCATGAGCTATTGCATAGGGAGCAATCCTCATACATCCAGCACATGGAGATGTTCCAAAGGCTTTCAGGTGACAAAATCCCAGGTAGGCAAGGGCTGCCCCATCCTGCTGGAGGTGTTTGAGAGAAGGGTATGTGTGGCACTGAGGGATGTGGTCAGTGGGCATGATGGGAATGGGTTGGAGTTGGACTTGGGGATCTTAGTGAGTTTTTCAACCCTAATGGCTCTGTGATTCCATGATTCCTTACCTCTCTCTCCTGTTTTTTGGTGGGTACAGGCTTGTGTATGCCTGTACAGCACAGGCGCGCTCATAGCTCTGAGACTTGGCTCCTGCAGATACTCACGGCTTTTAAGAACCTATCTTTCCTTTGACTTTGGATGTGGTTCTTCTTGGGTGAAAATAAGGACGTAATATGGCAGGAGAATATTTAGAATCATAGAATCACTAAGGTTGGAAAAGACCTACAAGGTCACCCAGTCCAACCGTCCATCTATCACCAATAGTTCTCACTAGACCATGTCCCTCAACACAACGTCTCAATGTTCCTTGAATATCTCCAGGGTCGGTGACTCCACCACCTCCCTGGGCAGCCCGTTCCAGCACCTGACATTTAGAGATCTTCTCTATCCATATGGCAAAATAGTTTGGGTGCAGCCTTCCCACATCCGCTCTCATTTCAAAGCTCAGCTTTTTTTTTCAGGTATTGCTGAAAATTGGCCAAACATGGATGTTTGCAGTTCAGGCGGTCCCCTCTTGCTGCTGAATTATCCTTGCACAATAAGGATCTGCAGTTCAACGCTCATTGAGAGTGAGTGAGACCATCCCCCAACTGCTGAGTGGACTGAAGCCCTTCATCACACCGCCGTGATCCAGCTCTGCGCTGAAGATCTTTTCTGCACTGGGAGCAGGGGCACCTTCACCCGCCTTCCTCAGGTACCACTGATCTGAAAATAAACTCGAACAAAGGTTTCCCCAAAAGGAAAGCATCCCCCGATTTCTGCTTTGAAACAGTGAGCTGCCGAGATCAGAAGTCTGTTCCTGTTGTGGGGAAAAAAAAAAGAAAAAAGACGCAGTATTGAGACAGAGTTAGACAAGGTCAGTGTAGACCTTAAAGTCTTACGGGTCTGCTAAAGGGGTCTGCAAGGTTACTGTATCACTACAAAGCCATCCCATGGCCTCTCCTGGGGGGGTAACTATTACAGAGGACGCGGTTCTTCCCCATTTTACACAGAATTCACGGATAGACTGAGCTAAGGAGAGATGAGGAGCTCTTGGCAGAGCACAGGCAGCCCCGGTGCTTTGGCTGCACACAGTTTGGGTTGCGATGGGTTGTGCTCTGGGCCCATCTTCCCCACCATGGGAGGATTTCAGGTGAGGATCTCTGCTCAGAAAAGCGTGGTTTCTCTGGTCTGTCAGACTGTAAGGAAGCCGTGGGTTGGGGGACTGAGGTACTGTGTTACGCTCTTAGCAGCACGACTGAAGATGACATCTCAATTCCCCCGTTAAAGCTCTCTGCCATTTTTCATCTTGAGTTTAGCACTGGATCAACATGAAGCTTTATGTAAAGAGTGGGTGCTTCTGCTAACACGTTTGCACTGATTTCCGTGAGCAGTGTATGCAAATGCAAAGGCTGTTTCTAGGCCAGCAGGAGCCCCGGGCTTTGCATTGCATGTGTACACGGAGATCTGTGCGCATCCCTCGAGGTCAGGGCACTTCTGCTACTTCACCTCTGCACCAGGCAGCAGCAGAAGGATCCTCCCACCACTTCATTAGCATTACAATTAAACATTAGCTCTAACCGTTCTTTCTCTTTTGTTAATCTGAAAACAAACTTGACGCGTCTCCCTCGAAGCTTCAAGTCAACAACCTGAAGTAATTAACTCCTCATAAACCGGTTTCTGGATCGATGTTGATATTTCGTTGTGACTTCTCATGCTACACATAATAATGGAAATGCTAGGGCAGAAACAGTTACGGGCAAGGTGTGAGCTGCTTCTAAGTTGGAAAGCCAGGAAGCAGGGCTTTGTTTTGGGTAATATAAATTCTTTGTGCAACAGTGGAAAAGTTTCATTTCTCTCTTGTGCTTGAATTCAGCCCTCCACCGAAGATGCGCAGTAACGTTTGTCTTGCCTGCGAGCTGAAAGATTTGCTTAACGATTACAAATTTCTTAGAAAAGTCAGCGTTGACAGCTTTGATCTCGCAAGCTGGTGATTACCAGTTGCATCCCAGGTGTGTATCGGGGTGTGATGCTCTCAAAGCAGCAGCTCATACCCATGCTGCTCATGTTCCAGTGCAATGGGATGGCACTCACCGTGGATCATGCACTGATCCCTTCTGTGAGCACTTCGAAGGGACCACAGGGCTGAAGCAGCTCTGTTCACTGGCAGCGATGAAGAACAAATTCTGTGCACCAGTTCTTGACTCAGAGGATACGTTTGGATGACTTTATTGAGTCTCACTTCAATGAAAGTTTAATCAAAGTATTTTTCAGCTAAAGAGAGGCATGTAACTTAAACAGAAAGGATTTTTTTTCTGTTCTAGGTGCACGTTTTTCTGATTCCCAATGTTCTTTTTCTTGGGATGCATTTTAATAAGCCTTGTTTTAGTTCATTATTAATACTGGGTACTTTGTAGTTTTAGGTTAGGAAATCAATCTTCATATTTTGATGTCAAAATTCATTCTGTGAAACAGGGGCCCTATCTAGAATTTGACATTATTGATAACCTGAAGTCTCAAAAATATTTTTTTCTTTACTTTGGGGAGTTTTTGTTCACCTTTCCAACATTGAGAACTTATATTTCTAATGAAATGCATCGTACAAGTGTACCTTAAGTTGCCTGATATGTGGAACTTAATGGAACTTTTTTCATCTGTAACTATGGGAGTGGCAAGGAAGCAGAACCCCTTGCTTTCCGTGAGTAAAGCTATCCATAAAAGTTGAGATGTATACTTTCTAAAGTAGCCACAGAGCAACTGTTCTCCTTTGTCAGCACAGCACAAAGCAGGTGGATGCTGTCTGTATGTCTGAAGAAGATCTTCCCCTCAGTGAAGCCTGTACTTTGCTATCACACACCACGTGTGCACTCTTTTTGCTAGTCTGTCCCTTCTGGAGTGCTGCCATGTACCAGGCAAGGTGTGACCAGTGCCCAAAGTCCAGGAGGCATGGGGCACTCTTCTCCCTTTTCCAAGCTGTGGGTTTGCTGACAGCAGTAAGGGATCACTGCAGTCTGCTGGAGGTTGGCATTGCTGCTGGTTGCCTGCTGTGGCAGGAGGGATGTGGTCAAGGCTTTTCCAGCACAGAACATCTACCTTCCAGAAAGGATTTTAGGAGCAATGCTCAATGGGTGGCATAAGGAAATGCAGACATACAGAGAACATAAAACCTTGCTTTTCTACTTGTGGCCTCAGGTGGTATGGTTGTTGTTTTTCAGCTCCTTGCTTGAGCAGTCCTTGCTGTTTGGCTGCCATTTGCAGGTGCTGAGCTTTCATGCTCCTGCCAACAGTTGGGCAGGCAGCATAAGACGAGGCAAGGAAATACTTATATCGTTTCTTAATTTATACCTTTTATTGATGGATTTAGAACAAATTTGTAGATGGATGTGTAACCGCTTCCAGCTGAAAAAAACATTACTAAACAAAATCCCCCCACTCGCAGGCTTTGTGCCGCAGAGCTGCTCATGCTCACACAGTTAACATTATGCCACATTTTATTTTCTTTTAAGCTCTGCTTAAGTGAGGAATCAGGATTAATTTTTCTGGGTAGCTGGTGAAGTGCGGTGCGCTGTGTTAGCGGTGCGACCCCGGGTAATTCAATTATCTGCCTCGTCTGCTCCCCTGTACAGCTAATTGACCATCTCAGTGCTTTCTGTGCAGGAACCTTTGGCAAACCTCCATGCCACTACCTGACATTCTCTTCATTGTGTGCTGGGTGTTCTGGGCCTCTGCTCCACCCTGGGAACCCAAATCCATTGGATGAGGACTGGGAGCGCAGTGAGTGTGCAGGGAGAGGGAGTGGAATGGGTGCACGCTCAGCAGGCATGGCCTGCTCCCATCACAAACCAGGCCACGGTGGAGGGGAAAACTGCAATTGGTGGCATTTATAAATACCATCCAGCCCTTCATAAATGAGTGTCACTGGAGTTCATAGCAGTTAGAATGAGGAGAATCGAGCTAAATAAATGAGTCTTTTATGTGGATGGCTCTCTGAACCATGAAAGCTGCATCACTTGGCTGCGTGTTCGTAATCTTCATCAGTTGAAGTTTTGTACCTCCGCCTTTAAAAAATATTTTTCAGCCAACAAACATTAGGCCTGCAGCACTTGGCCTTGTATCACCCATCCAGTATTATCATCAGTCTTGAAAAATACAGTGTGACTCCTCTAATCTATGCAAGAAAGCTGCATTAGCATCAATTGCCTTTACAATACATTAAAGTAGATCGCATTTACCACATTAATGCCACCAAGATGTTTGCGTTACATAGGCAATTGCATTTGTTAGTTCCTTAACAGAGACAATGCACCCTGTCTTGTACTAAATACCATATATTAGCACACAAACATACACGGTATAAGTGCTCATGTGTTTATTTCAGTGATCTCCAACTCTGCTGCAGAGACTAACACAGCTCTTAGCTGTGGCTCGTTACCTGTTAATGCTGCAGCCTTCAGGTTCACAGCACCACCCACTGAACTGATGCACCCCAGAGAAGCCCTGCTGTCCTTGGTCAAATCCTAAGGCAAGATTTCTGCAGACATTGAATCTTGCTTTAAGTACATTGCTGATCACCTTTATACATGCATGAGGCTCATTCTCCTTTTCCTTTTGGGATCAAACATGTCAGAAAGGACTCATCTTGTGTGGCCATCCCTGGATGTCTGTCCTCACTGTGGGTGCAGTGATGTGATGCTGATGCTCACTTAAAGTGCCACGCATGTTTGCTGGCTCTGTTGTACATAGACCAAGGGAGAGCTGCCTGTACAACTGGAGAAATCCTGTGTAAGAGGACTTGCCCAATGAGATGAGGCCAAAGGTGCCTCCAGACCACTCTCCTCCTTTTGGCCATGGAGCTGTTGGCTTCCTAACCTGGCTTCCTCCCTGAAAGGAGGTTGTGGCGAGGCGAGGATCAGCCTCTTCTACCATGCAACAGTGATAGGACAAGAGGGAATGGCCTTAAGTTGCGCCAGGGGAGGTTCAGGTTGGATATAGGAACAATTTCTTCTCAGAAAGAGTGGTGAGCTGCTGGAACAGGCTGCCCAGGGAGGTGGTGGAGTCACTGTTCCTGGAAGTATTCAAGAACTGTGTAGGTGTGGCACTGAGGGACACAGTTCATGGTTTAGTGAGCATAGTGATGATGGGTTGATGTTTGGACTAGGTGATCTTAGAGGTCTTTTCCAGCCTTAATGATTCTATGATTCTAATGGACTTTATAAGCATGACTACACGCTCTGCCAATTCTCCACCAGCAGACTTAAAAAATAAATAAATAAAAAAAATTGATTGTAAAATGTTTCAGTGTTGACACCCAGTGCTCGTTCACTGCGTGTGTGACCACCACATGGCATTTGTCTACCCACGGGTACATACTGTTTCTAGGTGATCAGTAGTAGGCTGCTGAATGTTAAAACTGAGCTGAACATTTTAGGTTTTCAGGTTTTAATCAGGCACTGTGTAAATATCGGCCAGTGCTGCATTGTTTAGCCACTTCTGCGAGGTGCAGCTGGAACCCACTATGATGGATAATGTCTGTAGGCTGTCTGCATGCCGGTTTTTTAATGAACTGCATTCAGAGCACACTCTCATTAAAAAAAAAAAAAAAAAAAAAAGAGCTGAAATGAATATTCTTCATGACTGTATCCCACTGTTAGAGAAATTTGCTTTGATCCACATTTAATTTGGCAGTGCATCATCAGGAGTTATCCGTGCGCCCCGCCGCTTCTCGGCTTCAGGATTGTTTTCACTTAGGTTGGAATTGCTTTGAGCTGTGTTTCCCAAGTAGGACGCTGCATGCAGCCTTGTACTGGCCTGGCTCGGTGGGCTGCTCTGTGATGCTGGGGGCATTTTCACCCTCTCCTGTTCCACCCTGTGCTCTTTGCCTGCAGGAATCCTGTTGCACTGGTGCCAGTCGTGCTGGGGTGGGGTGGATCTGCTCATGGTCTGTGAGATGCAGCCAGCCCGGTATTCAGGGACCTGTCTGCACCAAAGCTTTTCTTGAACAGAGCACATTTCCCTCAGTTTGTTAATAAACCTGCGTGATGATTCAGTTCAGCATTAAGCCTGGCTGAATGCCTTTTTATTGGCTTCCCCTTACAAATCTGTTTGTTTAATCCGCTTTAATAAGATAATTTTAGCATCTGTGCTCTATCCCATCACGTGTGTCATGAATCCCCAAAGTAGTTGACAGCCATCACTGCCGCTCTCTGTCCACCCCTCTTTTCCTGCTCTCCTTTAGCAGTGCAGCCCTCAAGTTTCTGAGCACATCTCTTGGTTTTGTTTTAGGGCTCACGTGCTGGTACCAGAATTGCTGATGCTGTTCTGATCCGGGTGGCACGTTAAATTCCTCCGGGTGTTGGTTGAGCAGATGTGGAGGAGATTGGCCACTGCACTGCTGCAAAATTAACGGCTGAGATTATAGGTCTACAATGGGAATGACCCAAATGTTTTCTCACTTTTATTTTTATTTCTTTCCAGAGGAGAGTTTTTTATAAACACTGATGCGTAACGACATTGAGAAGGAGGGTGAGTTTTGTTGGTTTGATTTAAACTTCTTCAATCCTTTACGTTCACAAAAAATGCGTTAGCGTAAACAAAACCGACTTCCCTGTAGAACCTGCATTTCACTATTGGCACGAGATAAGTGTGATAAGCAGATCAAATGTACCTTTATTTCATCATGTTAGTGCAGTAATATCACGTGACAGATGAGATAGTCTTTATTCACTTCCTCGTACTTTGGACAAAGTTGACAAATGCTGAAAATGCGTTGAGGAAGATAAAATGATATTTCATGCTACTGTTTGATTTTTGTCTTGCATTCCTGCATTGAAACCCACTTGTTCCAAGCTGCATTATGTAACCTTGAGGAGGAAAGCTGGATTTGAGCACGCCGCAATTAAGCCCGTATTGTAAATAACTGCAGGAGAGCTTGTGGGAGCACCCGAGTGCTGGACGCTTCTTCAAAACACAGATGGATTTTCCATTCATGGTTTACACTTTGGTAAGTCTTCATTTAAAAAGATACAAAAAATTGAGTGATTAAGCTTTTTAGTAGCAGTTCTGGGAGACCCTTTTACAAAAGAAATTATTTCAGGTAAGATTAGTGGTTCTGATGGAGATGGTTTATATCCAGTACCTGACAGTTTAAGAGCCTTCTTTGGTTGGAAAAGCTTTTAGGATGTTAGAACGTGGCGGGACTTCAGTGACATTCAGCCAAATTGCTTTTCTTTCACGTGAGCATCTCTATGCGTCGATCACCACGATAGAAACTCACCAACATAATGTGTCTCTGCACTCTCACCTTTTTTCTTTATGCATAAAAGTTCTTGGCAGGATGGCCTCGAAGCTCGCTGCAGTGCTGCGTTAGTTGTTGCTAAATCACGTCGGAGTTTTGAGATTGGTTAGGCAGTATCTTTTTCATTGTTGTACCACTTGCTGTATTTTCAGGAGATTGCTTTCATGAAATAGAGCTGTGCTGAACTCTTTATTCACAGGCTCTTACATAATGGTATGTATTTTCCAAAGGGAAAGTGATATATCCTGTGATTACCATTGTATGTCCGGGACAGGGGAAGGAGTGAGAAATAGCTAAACAGGCCAAATGAAAATTCTAGCTTATTTCTAACTCTCTGTAATGCTCAAAGCCTTTTAGAAATCTTTGGAAACTTCTGATGAAAATCCATTTTGTCATTAAATCTATGCCTGTATTACAAATGGAGAGCTTTCACCCTCTTTAGGTAAATGGATTATTTCAGACCTTGATGAAATGCAGTCCTTGGCTTCTGCCTGGTACACTTGGGCAAAGACGTGGTCAGTATTTCAAGCTAGAAAGGATAATAAAAGTTTATGTTCCTGTCCTGCAACATAGGAATTTACCTGGACATTATCTGCAGCAGTGTGCAGAAGGGCTCCCTGGCTGTGCCAGCAGCTGCCTGCATGATTTGGGTCACTCTGGTGGCATCTCCCAGCACGTGTCAAAGGACTCCAGTACTTTTTTGCTCATAATGCGTTCTTGCATTCGTGCATTTAAAAAAGGATGTATTCTACGTAGTAATTATCTCAGAGTTTGTGCTGCTTTCCCACGTGTGGTATCAGAGTGCTTCTCCAAACCCAGGTGACCGTGAGCTGGCTGGGAGCCCGGGCCATGGAGCGCCCAGGGCTGTGTGAGCACAGTGCAAAACTCGTTGCCAAAATGTTCTACAGGGGTGTTCAGTGAGGTTAGAAAAAGAGTAATGAAGGATGGGATTATCAGTCATTACTGAGCATGATAGCCTGGAATCAGTGTGTCCCTAAAATGCTGATTGCTGGGAACTATGGTTTTTCTTTCAGCCAAGAGTATCTCCATGTGGGCTTTGTTTCTGCTTTCCCTAAATATCCAGGACTGTGCTGCTGAGCCCCTGAGAGATGGCTGGTGGTCTGGGGCTGAGTGAGGATATCACCAGAGGAATCTAAGGAGGATGCCTGGGCTGATCTGAAGGAGTCTGTCCTCAAGATGGAGAAGTTCAATATCGTGTCCTCCTAGCTTATGTACACCTACATGTATATATGTGTGTGTATATATATATATACACACACTTATTTCTCCTCCTCCAGTAAGCATCTCAAAGGTAAAGCAATCAACAGAAGCTCTGAGCAATATCTGTGCAACTAATATTTGTGTTGCACAGCCATCATCTTAAAAAAAAAAAGAAAAATAAAACCACATTACCTTTATTATAAAGCAGCTTAAAAGAAAGCTTGATAAAGCCTGAAACTGAGTGCTCGGCCATGGCACATAGCTCACTGCTCACGGAAGCCTCAGAAGCGTGGTTCTCCTGTTGCCCCTGTCTGTTCAAGCCCACGTGTAGCTCTGTGCCCATCCAGCAGCACCCACCAATGGTAGAGGAGAGGAAGCCAAAGGATGCTCTTGTCTATTGATGTGCTATGGAAAGCTGTTGGTCTGAGGAATGCGCCGTGCTGCCATGCCCATGTCAGCTGAAGTCATCGTTTCCTCACCTGTGCCAGGCACTGTGCTGCTGTCCCCCTTGGCACTGAGCACCAGTGCATGCTTTAGATGTCAGCTGTGCATGCGGTGAGTTCACACGCTGCCACGTCCTCGCTGCCATACTAAGCACCAGTGTGAGCATGGCCCTTCCCTGGCAATGGGCCATTCAGAAAGCTGCATGCGTTTGAGTCTCAGCAAATTTGGGCTGTGAACTTTTGGAGGCAGTTCGAGGGACCTTCAATGAATGCGAATGTGTCGTGCAGCAGCGCTGCCTCGCTCCCGGAATGCTTCCTTCAAGTACTGAAAGACTTGTATTTAGATTTACGCTATCTATTTTGCTTGAAAAAGAGATATGAGACAAAGAAACAAAGCAGAAAAATAATACTGAACGTGTTCTGTGGAAGACCAAATCCCTTCTGACTGAATGCGTGCTGAGATAATCAGATAAGCAAAATGATTTCAACTTCCCATTCCCAATGTAAGAAGCATTTAGTCAAATTTGCCCTGATTGTATAACAATGCATTACTAACAGGACTTAATGTAAGCCTTCTCAATTCAGAGCGTGTGTTAGGAAAACAGATCTCAGGCACTGCATTTATAGGCAAAATTCCCCTTGGTGTAAAGGAGTCAGAGGGGATAATTTGGGGCCGCTTGGATCTGTAGTCAATATTTTACTTTAAAACACTTGATTAAAACCTACCTGGTTTAGTGAGCTCCTCTCTACGGTTTTAGAATTACTTTGTCCAAGAAGTTTTGTTAAAATAAAGACCACGCAGTGACTGATGCAATCCATCTTGTTTCGAAAAAAAGGAATATTGAGGATAGGGAGAGCTGCAAAACTCTAAACATCTTTACAGAGGTTTTGTAAGTCTTAGCAAACCGGGCAGAACAACACTTACCCAATTAGCAACAGTTTGCACGTCATTTGCTGTGTTTAAGGGCTGCCAAATTAAGAAAGATGTGTCTATTAAGACCCGCCACGTGCCTGCACTGTCTACATGTTTATAAAGATAAGAAGTTGGATGTCTGAACTCATACCTAATTATGACGCTAATTGATAGAGGGATGTTTGAGGCAAAAGAAAAAAGAATTTAAAAGACAACTTGCTCAAATGTTGGTGATTGCTCAAATCAAGAGAATACTACAGATCTCAACACTTGCTGCTGTACGACAGGCTGCAATCCGGTGTGCTTCAGAAAGCAACCATGGTCATGGCGCTGCTTCCTGCAACACTGAAGATCACGGACATGAGAATAGAAGAACAAGAGCAAAGCAGCCCAGAAGCTGTGGCAGTGACTCTTTGTTTCTCGTGGGTGCGGGTGGGACAGGAGCTCAGCCCGCCCCAAGCCGCGGTGTGCAGCCAGCCCTGCATTGCTGCTAGCATCACAGCAGGACTCGAGTTGGAAGGGACCCACAAGGGTCATCGAGTCTGACTTCTGGCCTCACCCCTACAACCCCAAAACACGCTGCATTCCATCTTACATGGGGCATGACAGGCAAAAGCAAGGGAGCACAGACCCAAGAAAGCTCAGCTGCAATTGCTTTTTGGGGGCTTTTCATGCCACTCCACCTGCCCAACAGGCAGGAATTACAGGCACGATAACTTTTAGCTCGTTTGACTCTGCTAATATTGTTTTTCTTTCTCTTCCTTTTTTTTTCTTTTGTTCAGTACCTCGTTGCCAACATCGCCATCGCTGCTCGCTGCCCTGTGTGCCTCTCCTCTCACGTGGCAGCAGGGCAAGAAAGCCATGAGAACACGGAACCAGGTGGGTAGCTGCTCAGATTAGTTCTTGCAGCGTAAACAGCCGCAGTGTTACAGGGCACCGGGGTTCCCGGCCCTCAGCTCTCCCTTACCCCCCTGTGTCTGCCTCCTGCTGCTGCAGCCCGGCTGCCTGCAGAGCCCAGCGGGATGGGTGTCTGCTGCTGGAGATGGGTTTGTCCTGGGGATCCACTTCTGCATGCATGTACATCAGATATTTGACAGGCACAAAGCAGACGCTCCTCATTCTTGTGCCATTCGAAAGACTGATCCAGCTCGTTCTCAGAGCTGTGCAACAATTTGTAAGGCTGCTCAAGGTGAATTTTCTCGGTTACATCACAGTGCCAGAAGTGAAGAGAAAGAATCACCTAAAGGTAATGAGTGCTGAGACAAAATAAATATATATGATCTTCTGCACGTCGTTTGCTTGCAGCTATTGTATTAAACTCTTCTAATGTATCCGGGAGGAGTTTAGACTGGCAGTCAAGGCTGGATAAAGCGTTTGCAAAGGGATTTAATGCAAAAGGCTTGTTTGGAAGGTCACAGCTGCTTCTGAGTGCATAAGAATAGCAACAATAGCACCAGCAGAATAACTGTGAGCTGGCAGCAGCGGGCTACAGAGCGTGCAGACACAACTCTAGAGGGAGAGCAAATCTCACTTTCTGCGCCAAGCGATGCATCTTGCTCGGCAGCATGATACTTCTTCAGTATCTGAAGCTTTTGAACTTCACGTTTTACTACTGCCTGAAGATCTGAATTTGGAAGCATTGTTAAAACAGCTGAGCTGCTGCTGTGCTGTGGAGATATCTATCTATCTATCCATCTATCTATCTATGTAGATATAGCGCTATATGGCTTAGCCGTACACATTAAAAGTTTTCCTTTAGATATCAAGAGTTTGAGTCTCAGGGCACTATGTCAATATGCAAACATAATCCTGAGAGCTGGTTTTCTTAGTCGTGGTCAGAGAGTGGCAACTCTGCTTGTTTTTGTGTCTTAGCTTAATGAATGTGCCGTGCTTGCTCTGGGGAGGCTAGTCCGTGGTGACTTGCCTTGCGAATGATTATTTGGCAAAATAGAAGTGATCGTGTGAATGCTGGTGGGCAATCTGTGCCATTTTTTGAGGTCCTTGGGTTGTCCCGGCTTTCAGGATGCATTGTGCTCTGCGATGCACCCACGGAGCACAAAAATGAGAGGAATGTGTTTTACCACTTGTAACTGTTCTCGGTCTGAGAACAGTGAGGCGGAGATGTGGAGAGGAAGTTATTTAGTAAAATTAAGCTCAAGTGAAAAAATTGGCAGTGAAGTGAAGCCAACGGAGGAGTAATTAGCTTCTCAATTATTTAAAAAAAATAAATTATGCGCTGACGGTGAAGTGCATTCAACACAACATAACCCAACCCATTTAAAGCTGTTCTGCGTGAAGCAATGTAACTTGTGTAATGAATTAGCTGGATTAAGCAGGAGTTACTGCAGTCCCTTGTGGGCACAGGTAGAGGAAATGCTGCATCTGCTGTGCGCTGTGCTCTGCAAAGCACTTTGTTTGGGCTGTTCTCCTGAGCACCAGGCACCACCACCAGCACTGTGGTCCTCTGGAGAGGAGGACCCTAAGCCTAAGCCTGTTCCCTCTCCTTTCATTATTTTCTGTGGTTCCAAGTGCTCAGCCCTTGGGAGCAGTGGCATTCAGAGCTCACTGATGATACCAGCCGATCTTTGCAATTTCTGCAGTCTTTGCTTGACTCAGCTCCCGTGAGCAGAACTGCAGCAGATTCAGCAGTGGTTGGGAGCGGGTCCTTATCAAGGAGCACGTGTGCTGGTCTTGCTGGCAGCAAGGATCTGTAACCCCAACCAATGTGGGAAACAAAGCGCTAGGGACAGGAAGAGCTGAGTCCAGTGCCATTAAACAGAGAACTCGAAGGGTTGTTTGGATCCAGTTCTGCAGTCATGTCTTACTATGTGTTTCCTGTGTTTGCAAGAAACTAGTTTCACATTTAAGATCGTATGCATTTATGCTCAGGCCCAATTCTGTAAATTTTGTAACATGGTCTTCTCCTAAGTACATTCTGTTCCATGTCATGTTGTGTCTATGGAAATAATGGTGTTTTTAAATTCAGTAGTGTATTCAATTTGTCAGCAAGGGAGCATCTATATTCATAGCTTCTTCCACAGATTTATTGAACTTCTCAGGTTACAGAAGCCACAACCAAAAAACGTATTTCTCAAATATTGTTTGATTCATAAAGTCCTTAATTGCTCAGTTATTGCTCACTAATGCTCGCGGTACTGGTGTAATTGAAGCAGTAAGAGGTTTCTCTTCATTTAGTGCCAAAACAAATGTGAAACATTAAACCCCTGTGGGTGCAGATTATTGCAGGCACAGGCTGAAATTGTTGAAAGACGAGATTTATGACAACCAGCACTGCTTCCATTGTCAAAAAATCTTGACTGCGCAATTAACCCCTTTTGGTACTGAGCAAGGTGCTTTTCACACAGAGGACAATGGTGCTCCCTCTCTGTTCCAACACGCCTTGCTTGCAGTACACACTGCTTCTAGGGGTTCAACTTTCCAATGCCTAAAACCCTTGCAAAGATGATTGCTGGCATTCCTTAAGCGATTTCCAGATACATTTCTTTCATTATTGAGAGTTGAAGAAGCACCGTTTTCCAAGACAAACATTTTGGGAAGATGTTCAAGCTTCTCTGATTTCAGAGGTTTGGAGGAAGGTTATGATGGAGATAACTAGAAAATCAAGATGTGGCAAAAGGTGGATCTGGCAGAACTACTTGAGTTTTGTGTTTTTCATCTATCCTCACCATGTGCTTCCTAGCAGATTTTTAATTCGTCTGCAAGACTGTAAAACAGAATTCCTCCTGTAAGGATTTTATGATATGAAAGATCTTTCTGGATTATTTTACTGAAATCATTGGGACTAAAATGCTGATGTGTAATCTTTGAATAGATTTGAAAGAAAAATCTGTTTTTAGATGATAAAAGGCCTGGAGCTTCTCCCATGTGAGGGAAGACTGAGTAACCTGGCTCTGTTCAGCCTGGGGAAAAGAAGACTGAGGGGGGATCTGGTTAATGTTTATAATTATCTAAAGGGAGGTGGAAGGCAAAAGGATGAGGCCAGGCTCTTCTTGGTGGTTTGTAGCAATAGGACAAGGAGTAATGGCCTAAAACTTGAACATAGGATGTTCCATACTAACATGCAGGAGGACATCATGGTAAGGGTGATGGAGTGCTGGAACAGGCTGCCCAGGGAGGTGGTGGAGTCTCCTTCTATAGAGATGTTCAACACCCGGCTGGACACTGACCTGTGTGACATATTGTAGGGAATTGCTTTAGCAGGGAGTTGGACTCGATGGTCTCTTGAGGTCCCTTCCAACCCCTGCGATTCTGTGTGATTGTGTCTGTGTAAAGCTCTGTGAGGTAAATGTTGCTGTGGATTGCTGTGCAAGCTACAGCCTGAGTCTGACTTCAGCAAAAGAAACCCCAACAAAAGGAAAAACCCTTGAGAAAATGTAGTGGTATCCATATAGAGGTCATAAGTCCCTTTCTTCAAATTACTTCCCATGTTTGATTAGCATTTATTTATGTATTTAATGACACCCATGTAGTGGTTTTTCTGTATAGTGTAAAATACCTTTTCTTTTATAGAGTAAAAAATAATTTGCTTTCTTCATTAGAGATTACAGGCTCTTCAGCTCTAACAGCTTGATTGCCGCTGTCATGCCTGACAACATAATTGAATAATTTGTTTGGTACGTGGCAGTGTTTACTGTCCAACACTACAGCAGAAGCCGCTTTTTCTTTTGTCTTCTTCACCAATAAGACAAAGGAAAGTACCTCATGTTGTGCCCAGATGTGAACGCCTCCATTGTCAGTTAACGGCTGACACGTAATTTGCTTAATTGGACGTTGTTTCTTTTAGAAACCTTAATGCAAGTCCAGTGCATTTCAGACTTCGCTGTGCAATTTTGTAGCATTTTGCCTTCTCTTTAGAAATGACAGGAAGTTTGCTTGGTGCTATGAAATGAAAATCAATGCCTAATATTTGCTGTTCGATACTTGCTTTGTCCACGCAGCTGCAGGGTGAGTCCATAACACCTGAGTTTTCCTTTGAGATGTCGTCCTTGGCCAGCCAGTGCTGGTGGAGGAGCTGCAGAAGGCACATGCTAGTGAGGACAGCGTGGAAACCCACTCAGCCCTCAGCTCCCATACAGATAGGCTTTGAGCAGCTGGGCCAGCCTGGTCTGATGGGTAGGTGTTACACTGAGGGACGTGGTGGTTGGGCATGGTGGGGGTGGGTTGGCAGGTGAATTTGATGATCTTAGAGGTCTTTTCCCACCTCTATGACTCTATGAGGGAGACGTATGATCCATGTGACTGCTGGTGTGCGGGATGTGCATCAGCCAGCTCCCGTGGTCCCGCAGCAATTAACCTTACCAGCGTGACCCTTAGAATTCTTCCTGGTTGTACTTGTTTGATGTGCCATTGAAGAGTTGTAATTCTCCAAGGTGGGAAAATAAAATGTTGTAAGTAGCACTAAAAGTGAGTCCAAGAGCAGCGCAGGATGGGAAACGAGTTGCAGGCTGGTTTTAGATAGAAGGGATTTGATCTTAGAGTGGTGATTACAGAATAATTTACAAAAAAAAAGTAGATAATGTATCCTGTGGTGATAATCTCTGATAGGCATGAGATTTGATTTCATAAATTGAACTGTTGATTCTTCAAGCAAAATGATGCGCTCACAAATAAATAGCCCATCCATCGATTAATAATTGATGCCCATGTTGCAGCTTCCTGAATAATTCAGGCTTGTATCTTCCCTCTGCTTGGACCACACTTCTTTCTTGTGCTCCTCGCTTCTCCCTTCCAGGCTGGTTAGTGTCTCTCTGCCTTTTTCCTTTGATTCTTTTATCAACAGTGTTTGAACTGATAAAAACCACAGCCGAAACTGTGCAAAACTGCCAAGTTAAAAACAGGCTTTAGCACCACCAAATAAAATTTTATTGAGGTTTCCAGAGAAGAAGTCAAAATTGAGGATCATGTTAATGGAAGCCTGAAATAAATAGCTACTGCAATATGTTGTAATTTTTTCAAATTTTAAGGTAAAACACTATTATTTCCCTGAAACATAGTTATATAGCTGGGATTAGATCTGATGTTTAGTAAGGGGTGGACAGAGATTCTTCTGTTTCAGGCCGTCAGGATGAGCAGGAATTTCCAGAGCATCCTGTTGCACAGAGCTGGTGGGGTGATGATGGCACAGACTGGGCTCCAAGCTCTGCTCTTCTCCTTGGGCAGCTCTCCGTCCTGTACTGCTGCGTTGAGTGTCACACCCAAGGTAGGATGCCTCTTCCAGCATTTTCTTTAAAGACAGGAGATGTATCAGACACATCTGGAACACAGACCTGTGTCTTGTTGCTTTCGGTTCAGTGAAGATGGAGACTGCTTGGGTAGACTGGAAACTGAACCTTCTTCAAATGTCTCTTTCTGCCCAAACCAGGAAAGAGCCACCTGGTACAGCAGCAGGGGAAGAGCTACAATATAGTTGGAATGAAACTGGGATGAAAAAGAAGAAGGAAAACTCATAATTGGTAATTTTTTTTTATTTTTCTGTTGAATGCCAAGATAAAAACATGAAGTTATTTTAAACTGACTTCTGGAGAAGAGTTTTACTTGGGGAAAAAAATCTCCGTCATCAAGAAATGTGGTGTTTGTTTTCCAGTGCTATGCTCGATCTTAAACACCGTGTTTCAAAGATGTTCAGTTCAGACATCAGTCACAAGGAGTGTTTTGTACCTTGCACAAAATACAGATTTGCTGATATGTGGGGAAGACTTCAATTTCACCTTTCTGTTCTTCTTGGAGGTTTATGGGAAAATACAAGAGATGCAGGGAAAGGTTGACTTGTGTGCCAAAGTCAGGTGCTAGTTTATTTTGGATGAGGAAGTTGTAATGCCTGGTTGTGTAAATGCTATGGGATGCACCCACATGAGTGTGGGTTCTGCCTTGAAATTTTATCCCTGTACGTCCTTGCAAATCCTATTTATGTTGAGAGCAGGACTTAGATTTTTCAGTGTGGAAAAAAATTAACTCCACATACCTCATTGCTTTCGTAAAGTTTTTTTTTTGTCATGAATACATTTCGAATATGTACGATGTTGAAATATCTTCTGCAATATAAAAAAAAAAAGTGGGTAATTTTCCTGCTGTTCAACCTATGAGATCCCCAAAGAAGAATTTGCCATTGGACAACCTCGCAACAAGCCATTGCTGTGCTGTAAGCAACATGTAAAGGGCATGGAGGAGAGCTGTGCTCTCCCTGAGATGTGTGACAAAGGATTCTACAGAATGTACAAGCCGAATTCCCTCCAAGATTTGCATAGGAAAGACCTGGTGATAGACTTGGGCCAACCATAGCCTATTCTTAACTGGAAAGAGCTGAGACTTGGAGTGCTCTCTCCAAGATTTTAAGTGCAGGATTGAATTGAAAGAAAGCAAATGTGTTCATGCTTTTCAACACATTAATTTTCCAGTGCTCACATACTTCATCCATGCCACACAGACGCCAACGATTTAAAATAATTGCGGAGTGAATGCCTAGAAGCAGAGCGCGTGTCACGTTGAGTTCCTTTGGTGGGACTGAATCACTCTCCTTTATTGTACTTTCCTGTTACATCAAATGTAAATGGACGTGAAAGGTGTAATTTCCCTGGAGACTGAACCGACACTTTTGTCAGGTTTGGCCCCGCATCCTGTCATTCCGTTTCGCTCTCTGTCTGATTTTGTCAAGTATCTGTCTGAGCTTCCCATTGATAGTTACATGATTGCCTGAAGCTCTACTAATTAATAATTAGCGTTCACTTTTCTCTTCTGCTTCTCAATCCAGCGTTATTGTTGTGGCCTCTGGCTGAGCTTCTGCCTGTAAGGGTGCTGAGCCAGGCGCCTGGTACAGCAGAACTGTCACCACTCATTAAGGAATGCTCTGTTGGGCCATCTGCACAATGGAGCCTGTCCCTTGGCTTCTCCGTGCCAGGGACTTGCTCCTTCCTGCCTCATTTCACCTTGCAGCAATGGCCAAACCACGGCCCCATGGGGTCATTCCCCGAGGTGTGACCTGGGGTACTGCTCCCCTTCCCTCCGGGAGCTCACGCACTCCCTCTGAGTGCCATTGGAGAAGCTATGTTTGTGGCTTCTTCACGTGCAGCTCTGAATGATTTCATCCCATAAAAGCCTCTCAAAATGTATTTTAGAAACGAGTTGGGGGTATAAATTCAAAGCAAAGGGTGTGGATGAATATCAGCAGCCTACATTCGGAACAGTTCTGTCTCTGCTGACGCTCTGGGGCAGATTTTCTGCCTGTGGTTTGTGTGGAGTCGAGGCTGTTTTCCATGCGAGGGACTTTGTTAGAAATGTGAGTGAAATATTAAGATGATGTGAGCAGAATGATTTTCTCTTTCCCAAGTTGTTCTTTCGGAGAACCTGTCCTGTAGCAAAGCTAAGCACAATTCCCATTCATTAGACACGATGACAGAACATTAAAATTTAAAATAAATGCTGTGCAGGGAGCCCTGGCTCTGAGTGCACCTTCTGCATTTCAGTTAAATACATTTAGGTTCTGCCCATTGCTTTGATTTGCATCTTTCTTTCTCTGCACAAAAAGCCTCCTGAAGTTAGTGTAATGGTACTGTTGGCCTTGGAAGGTTTTGGAATAGACTCTAAATGAAGTAACAGTGATCCTAAGCAGTGGTTCTGCATTATGATTATGAAAGGATACACACGCATATGTATACATATCTGTGAAGTTTTTGTTTACTGTTGCCTAAGATGTCACTAGTTACAGTTGTTCAGAAAAATAGACTTTGTTTCTTGTAACATCGGATTCACTTCAGTTACAAAAATCTGTGTTGTGATTTTGTAGTGAAAGTGCTGAACTTAACAGGAAAGCTTCGTGATGACAAAGCTTCTCTGATGCTAAGGCCGTGCAATCCTCTTTAATTCCCATTTTAGGATTCATTCTGCTCCGTCAGTACTGTAGCTGATGTCTTTGGTCCCTTTGCAGCAAGTTATGCCAGTAGCACTGTGGCAATAAGTGCATCTGCTAGTGTAGGAGTCAGTGGGGTCTGGCAACAACGCTACAGTTTGCCTAATGACCCAAGGATCTCGTTAAGGGAGCTAAAAAGTCAGAGGGAGGGCTAAAGTAGGTAGTTTTGGTTACGGCCCACCGCCATGCCCATGCAGGTCAGCACTTCCATGCAACAGGAGGGCAGTGCAGCTTGCCCAGGGCTTGGCTGTGTTCACGTAGCTCCATCCCAGGGCAGCAGCCTTCAGAGGAACTGATGCAATGCATCACACTGCTGGTTTTACAACCGGGAAGGAAATGAAATTTGAGTACTGCCCCATTTCCCACGTGAGAATCAAAGCACAGAAATGTTCGAATGATTTTTTGCCATTTTATTTCAAAAGATCTAGCATTAACGATCATTCAAGCTTTAATAAGTCAGCTTGATAATTTATAAAAACTTGTTTCCTTTTCAGGCCTTAGGAAAGATATCCACAGCTTGAAGCATTTATTTTTTGCAGAACCATAGAGCAGTTTGAGTTGGAAGGGCCTTTAAAGGTCACCTGGTCTGACTCCTTGCAATGAACAGGGACGTTTTCCCTGACTGTTCATTCAAACTAGCTCTAAATTTACCATGAAATGCATTCTAGCTTTAGACACTTGTCCTCACATTCTGCAGTGTTTGGAAAATCTTGAAGCTATTTTCTTTAAAGGTATCCATCAAGCTCCTTTCCTGCAAGAAATTCAGATATTGCTATTACTTTTGTGCTTCACTCCACATACAAATAAGATGTTGCTGTGAGCAGAAATGCCCATTTAAGTAGAGGAAAACACATTTCACTTTTTGCCATTTCTGTAAGGCTTGTCTGTTTGCAGCGATGATGTAAATATGATAGATACATGTAAGTGAAAGACTCAGTATGTAGGTGCAGATTATGGCAAATGGAGTGTTAGATCCCTGTTCACTGGAGTGGAAGGCATTGAAGCTGATATTTTTAAAGAAAAAAAATCTGGTGGTGCTACAAGTCAGTGTTCCTTCCGTTACTGTAGGACAAAACCTGGAGCACGATCTCTTCTTGCTGCTCGTGTTTTTGGGAGTTTTCTTCAGTGCTTGCTGCAGGACGAGCGTGGAACAACAGAGACTGCTGTACAGAGCTGAGCATCCAGGGCATGGACAGATGTGATTTTGGTGGTTTGCTGGCAGCGTGAGGAGCAGAAGATGAGGTTGTATCTCTCCACCAAAGGCATCTGACAGACGTGTGGGAGGTGAGACCTCTGCTCTGTGCAACTCATGGCAGAACTGGGTCCTGCTGATGGAAGCTCCTGTTGAAATGGGAAACTTTCTGGACCTCTTCTGCCTTCTAAAGGTGAAGCCAGACACGAGGTGCCTGAACGAGAACTTGCTGCTTCTCTTTTCCATTTCCTTATTGACACCATCTCTCTTTTTTTTCTCAGATCTTTTCCTACTCTCTCCTCTTTTTTTTTCCCTCAAAAGTACTTTGCTGCCAACTGAAACTAAAATTCCCTCTGCCTTTAGTAGAAATAGGATTGATCCTCTATTTCCTTTCCACCTCCCCGATTTCTGCTTTTTGTTTCTTCACATTCACAGATTTGAGACAAGAGCTGGAGATGGAGGAGCCTGAGCAGGACTGGTGTGAAGAGGCAATCAGGTCTGGTGGGGTGGTTGACTCCTGCTGTGAATGGCTGACTCCCATCCCAGTCCAGGTCAAGTTCTCACACTGTCAGCATCTGTCCAGGTGCTCCTGCAGGAGAACCCTGTGCAGGAAGCACAGGTTACTTCAGAAACATCAAATGTTGTGAAAGAAAATTAAAATAATAGATTCAACACTTCTGTGTCTACTCACATGTGCCCCACTCTCAGAGCTGATGGCATGGGACTCATGTTCACAAAGGCCACCTGAAAGGGTGACGCTCGGTCAGTGGGGCAGCACTGATCTCCAAAGTTATCTTCATTCTTGTATTGCGTTTGAGAAGTACTTTTTGTCTCACCTATTCTCCTTTTGGAGTTTCTGTTTTATAGTCTGGAAATAAATTAAAAAAAAAATAAATTAAAAAGAATCGAGGAAAAATAGATTGCAAAAAAGAGGTTTTTCATATCTGTATGATGTGGGGGTTCCCTCCCTTTGCTGCAAAACATGTTGTCTCCTAACAGACCCCAGGTGCTTTCTCCTGGCTGTAACCAGCCCCTGCCCAGGAGGCAGCAGCACTGGAGGGCACACGGTGACCTCCTGCGGTGCCAGAGACTCGTGAGACACCGCTGCCATTTCCCAGCAAGCTGAAATGCTTCTGTTTGTATTGATTTCTTTGCCTGAGGGTGACTGAGGTTGAAGCTGGACAACTTCAGGCCAGGAAATGAAGGATATTTTTCCAGAGGTGGGAAGGCAAGCGCGTGCTATAACTTACCAACGTTCTTGGGAAGGAGGGAAATGAATTCGAGCTGTTTTTCTAAAGGATATATGACTTAATTTTCTGCTGCTTTCCTATGGTCTGTATGATTGGAAGAGGGAGAAAAGACGTGTTTTCTGACACTAGAATGCCAGAGAAATGGAGATAACACTTAAAATTATCTGGGGAAAGAAATCTCTGATTTCTTTGTTTCTGCATTTGTTTGTGACGTTTGCTCTGCCTCCAGGATAATATCCTCACAGGGAAAGAAGGCAGGGTGGCACACCCAGAGGAATATCTGCTTTTTAGATGTGGCCTAACAGTGCTTTCTTCTCCCTTCCTTTTCTAGCCCCAAGGAGCAGGAGGGCTGAAAGTAATGGTGAAGACCCATCTCTGGTTTCTGGCTCTGTCTGGAAAGGAGGAGCATGCACATGTCACTCTCTCATCCTAGAAACAAACCTTACTTCTCGGTAGGCGTGCTCAGATGATGTTGGGCCAGAGCAATGCTTTCTGCTGGCATTTGGGGCTCATGTGGGACATGAGCTTCTGGAGGCAGCGGTCACAGCAGCCCCAAGCCTGTCTCCTAGAGCACGGTGTCTTTGGGTAGTGGGGTTGCACTTTGTTCTAAGAGTAGGTGCTGTGTGAGGCATTCGTAAATTTGTGACATGTTGGAAGATACCAATGCATGGCTGGCTTAGGCTCATTTGGTTTTTTTTGGTCATGCTTTAGATAGTCTCGGAATTGATGAGGAGCTTAAAACTGAAGGCTGCTCAGGCACTGGATTGTTTCGTGTATTCTCACCTTCTCTTTGCTGATTTATTTTGGAGCTCCTGTACTCTGAGCTATCATGTTCAGCCCGGTAGGGGCTGCTCCTTCTGGCACTGCAGCCCCCAGTGGGCTCTCAGCAGCTACATTTCACTTTTGGAAGATGTTTAAATGACCCAGAGCATAAATGTGCCTGAAAATGAGTGGTGGAAGGTGCTGCTCTTGTTGATGGTCCTGTACGCTGCTTGTGGGAATATACAACCATTGCTACATTTTAGCGATCATTCAAAAGATATGGCTTTGCTTCATTTTTAGATAAATCAGATGTTTTCATGCAATCACTCCCAACTGGGAGCAGTAACTTTTAATTGAGCTGTGATTAGCTTCTTAAACTACCTGCATCTGATGGCAGAAATACACTGCACCTTCTGTGATTGGGAGATTGATTGCTTGACTGTGATTCCTGCTGGTAAGTACGGTACTCTTCAGCATGACAATGGATCGATGGCTCAGGGGGTTGATTTCTTTCTTTTAAAACAGTCAGAGCTGAGTATGTCCCGACCCACTGCTCCCTACCAGGAAAAAAAAAAGAAGAAAAAACAAAAGAGAGATGCAGAATACCAAAAGATGAAGCAGATACGATAACACCTCTCTGCAAATTAACAGTCTTTTTTATTACCTTAGTGATGGCTCCAGCTCAGCATTCTCAGTCTTCCTTTTGCCTCCCACAGGTGTTAAAATTGTGTATATATTTAAAAAACAGATATTGATACACATAGAGTAGTTATGCCAAACAGCTGTTGATGAACCCCTTACATGCTGCTTCTGCATATATTAAACAGAATTTTTGAACTTGGTGAATTACATTATTTTTGCTTTCACAGAAGCTGAACTCACTGGTCTGAAAAGCAACAAGCTCTGTTGCCTTGAGCTGTGCTGGAATAGTTGATGTACCTCTGTGTTAAGAGCTGATTGAGAAAGTAAGGGGAAATTGTTTAGTCGTTGGATAGCCATTCACCTTGTGCCTTATTGCCAGTCTCAGGTCACTTCTTTCCCCAGTCGTTGACTGTAACCTTGGTTGGTGTTACGACGGTGTCCTCTTGTCACAGATCAGCGCTAAGCTGTTGGCTTTCCAAATGATTACCTTGACTTTATAAGAAAATGGTTAAATCACGTGAAATCAGTCAGTCTGCTTTAGGTATGTACTCAGTCCAAACTTCTAAGTCACTTTGTGTTTATACGTTTCTGGGTCTTTTGCCTAATTTTTCATTGGGGGGGAAAAAAAAAAAAGGAGATGATTATGTACATACTTTAGATGCTTCCCTTGTCAGTATGAAGTTCTGAAGCTACGACATTTCTAAACTAGTTTATCCTACCTCAGTGACTTCTGAAATGGTCATTGCTAGAAATGCCTTTAACTTACCTTGACTGTTGTGCCCTGTAGCAGATGTTTTCTTTATTTTAAGGTAAAATTGGCTTATGCAGCTCCTTTTTAAAAACTGTGCTCATGCTTGTTCCTCGGAGGACCTGGTGCCGTGGGTTTGGGCAACGTGGAGGTGAGGATGGTCCTTCATCGTAAGTCTGTGCTCCTCACAGTGGCTGGAGGTCTCTTCAATATTTTATGCGGTGGAATTCCTCCAAGACCTGCCCTCCTGAAAGAGCAGGCTGAGTTTGAGGGCAAGGAGCACAGTAAAACAAACTCGAATGACCTCCTTCTGGCAAATTTGAACTTTCCTGTTCAAGGGGAGGTATGTTTCCATTGAGACCGGTAATGTTTTGTCATTCTTCCTATAAATCAGCCCTAAATTATACTGCAGGATGTTCAGGACTCTCAATGCCTGAAACAGGTGAGAGTGACAAGGACCAATTACCGTTAAAGTGCCAGCTTTAAAAAAAAAAAAAAAAAAAAAAGCCTTCTGTATTCAGCTTCATACAGCAGGCCCAACGCTTTAATGTCCATTTCAGAAAAACATTTACAGCCCTATTTGCAGGTACGCATAGCAAAGCTTTCACAGTAACAGCCTTCTGTGTGGGTGGAAGTGTTCCAAGTCGAAACAGCCCGGAAAATGCATTCTGCTCATCCTTTCTTGTGAAAGGCTGCTGCTCCTGTAGGCTTCAAATCCCGACTTTTACAATTATTTACGTTCCAGTATGTGTATTTCTCTAATAAATTCTACCACAGTTGGAGCATTAGAGTCGCTTATGGAACGAGGGTTTGATTTGATAGATTTTAGTTGGAAGACATCCCAGCTGGAGAGCCAAAAGCAGAATAAATCCTACCTCTTCCCTCTGCTCCTTCAAGGAGCTTCCCTCACCAAGCTGTGCGTCGTGAAATATTTCTACTTCTTTTAAATGTTCTAATCGTAGTACTTAGAAGTCGGAACAGCTGAAGTGGTCTGAGCACTCTGCACAATGCCTAACGTGGGAATTTATATACGGGAAGCGGTGGCTGGTGGGATGTCTGCTGGGAGCACGTGGTGATCTGGAGCTCTGCAACATGCACTGCCCACCGGAGAGCAAAGCAGAGTGCAGGACCTTTAGAGCCGGCTCTTCTCTCTTACAACTGCAGAGATGTCATCAACTTCCAGGCAAATCTTCCTACTGATGTGGGAGAATGGTCTGTCTTTCGAAACACTCATAGGTGACCATCAGCAATGTCTGTCTTTCATGTCTGTTATCTTCAGGAGTATTTGACGCTGAAAGAATCTGCAACAGAATATTTTTCTATCAGCTTCTAAAACATTTCTTTAACTCTGTGCTCCTGTAGATCCATTTCGGTAGTCACTTCTGGCTTGTAACTACAGGTCTGTAACAAGAGACAAGAACTCCTCATCACTGGAGGTGTAGTTCTGGAGATGAAAGGGTAAAAGACTGTGAAGTGAAATAAACAGTGAAAATATCATCAGGAGGGAGATAAATGAGATCCCGTAGGAGATGAAGAATCGCTGTCACAGGGTGTTTTTAATTCCTGGAGTCCCGTGGGCTGTGTGATCAGCAGTGAGAAGATTTGGTTGGAGGCTAAGGTCTGGGAAAGCAGGTCAGAGCTCAGCGCCGTTAGATTGAACAGTGCCTTATGCACCCGCTGGCTGGGGCGCTTTGCGGGGGGCATGACTCTGCACGCCTCGTGTGAAATAGGATTTTGGTCCATGTGATACGTAATCTGTGTCATACAGAACCACCAGACATCGTTTAGTTGATGTTTTCAACATTTCTTATCATTTCTTAGAGCAACTTAGCAGATCTGATGCCTTAGGGACATCTCAGGCTTATCTGCACTCAGAGCTCTTGAAGGAGCTCTGCAGTTTGAAACAGGATTCATACTTATCTTCTCCAAAGACTTAGATGGGACTCAAAGCTGGAATAAATGCGCGGGAGCAACATCGGCATTTTGAAACCCAGCGTAATTTAGAACATATTGCTTGATTGAATTACAACCTAATATCTCATAATTTTTCCCACTTGTCAGAAAAGGTCATACAATGCTGTAAACAATCGATAGTTTTCATGTTTAAACCGAAGAAGCTGGAACAGTTTTTCATGAGCTGTGAAGGTTAAATGAGGCACTTGCCAAGATCTATTGAGAGTCATCCAGGCTTTACATATTTTATAGTATGCTTAGTGGCAAACTCATTGCTATTACCATTAATGGCTTCTGATTAATCAAAAGAATTTGGTGTGGGTCCTGCACATGGAAATCAGATAATCTGTCTTGCCTTCTGGGGATTACCATGAAGAAACAGCTATATAAATGATCGTAATGTGTGCTGGAGTTTATACGGTATGTTCCGTGCAGCTGAGCCAGACGTTTTAATCTTAGGAGGCGTAATGTGCCACTTGTGCCCAGCGTCAAAGCACGTGCATTTGCACAGCTCTGTGCTTAAGTAATTTTGGGTATCTGCAATAAACCATCATTGTCAGAGGCATGCAGCTGGTGGTAGGCAAAGCACGTTGTGGGCTGGAGCCTGCAAATCACCTTTTCAAGGCTGGGCAGCGTGTTAGATGCATCTATGTGTGTGCAATGTGCGTGTACAAAAAGCAGGCAGTGCAGCAGCGCACCTGGTGCCCTCCCTGCCATGGCTGCATCCCTGCAGCCAACTGTACCACGAGGAGCGGGCAGTGTTTGCCCAGTGGCTCTCACCTGCCTTTAATGGAGGGCTTCAGATGGCGTCAGCAAGCTCAATCCAGCCAGAGCACAGGTGATGAAGGATTAGGAAACGCAGCAGGACATCAGTTTTGCTGCTGGGTCAGTTTATTGTTTCATCTCTGCTATCTCAATTTCCCTCTCTGTAGGCAGAGGAGGAAGCAATGTCTCTTTAGGTAGCTCCCAGGGATGCTGAGATTCATCAGTGAGTGTTCAGAACTGATTTTTTAAGTGCTAAGTGTTATGACCGACTTGTGGGCACAGCACAAAGTAATCACGCTGTGGCAAAACTGCGCAGCAGGACAAATTCTGTTTTCTTCAGAAGGGTTCGAGAGATTAAATTGGGTGAGCTTCATTTTACTGCTCTGGATTTGAATAGTGACCAAATGGCAAGGAGCACAGCATTCCTTCTCGAGGTACGCTGGTTGAATTCTGTTCTCAGTTTGCCAGTCCACGGGGAGGGTCTTTAATCTTGAAAAATAACAACAGCAAGAATAACAACAGCTAAAAAATCAAACAATAAAAAACCACAGAAATTACAGATTTTTAGCCATTTATTTTAATATCAAACAGTATAATATCAAATAATATAAAATGTTAGAAAATTGTAACGTAATGAGGCCTTTGTAGTGCTTCCCAGAAAAGTGGGAGATGTGATAATAAAAACATTTTGGGAAAAAGACACTTCCTCAGCTTTGACCACTAACGTGGAAGGTGTGCAAGGAAAAGCCAAGGCAGCCTTGGCCTGCAGCAGCACTGCCCATTTCCCTTGGTTGCTCTGCATACGCCTGCACCAGGCAACCAGGCAGCACAGCACTGCACGTGCATACAGCACTCTGCCACGAGCGATTTTACCACGATGAAAAGAGTATCAGCTTTTGCTTTCTAAATGAGATGAGAGGAAAGCAGTTCATCAGGCAGGGGGAGAGTGAGTGGGAGGGCAGACAGGTCATGGAACAAAGCTGGGCAGTGTGGATGTGAGACAGTGGTCTTCAGTCTCAGGTGTTGCCAGATTGGCTGGTGATGTGTCTGACTGTATTTTTCAGGAAGGAAAATGAATGACATTGGGATTCATGAATAACCAGTGAAGCTGTGAAAGCTCAACATGGAGCTGAGGCGAAGAGCTGCTGCAGGTAAGGAGCCGGCGCTGTTCCAGCAGCGTTGGGCAGCAATGGAAGTGGTGGGCAGCAAAAATCTCATTCTTTAAAACTATGAGTAATTGTGTTTTCTCATTAATCGGATTATTCACGGTGACAAACCCCAGAATTTTCTTTGTCAGTCTGCTGCAGGCTGTGGTTTGGTTTCTGGATGGCACAGGAGCTGGGTGAGGGGCAGTCCTGGAGCACCTTCAGTCTCCTCCTGCAGGTGAGGTCGGTGGGAGCTGTCCCATGTGCAGGCACCCTGACTTTGTTGTGGGCTTGATATACCACAGGGATTGTGTGTGAGGTTTGGTTTCATTGTGGTTTGTTTATTTTTGTCTTATTATGCTCTTTTTCTCCAAGTTTACAGTTGGAAAGGGAGAAGCAGAGCAGGCTTTGGGATACATAAATGTCTTTATTGGACTATTGCATAATGTAATGCTATTTGCATCTAAGGACGGCAGTGTAAATTTCGGTGAAACAAACTCATTTCAGAAAGATTATATATATGTAGATTATTTGCCTCCTAACCCTGTACATGCTTCCCCTGCTGCAATAAATAAGCAGCTTTGTGTACCGCTGCAGTCTCTTGAGGATATTTGCAGAGATAACCATGTGCTGAAGCCCTTGCAGGATGGGGAATTTCCAAAGAGCATTGAATAGGAAGCAGAACAAAACAGGAATATTGTCACCATCTTTCCTATCTGAAAACGCCATGGCTAGGTTCCTGCTGGTTGGTCAGGGGACAAACGTGCAGCACACCTTGGCTCTGCTCTCTCAGGTTTGCCCTCCTTGGCAGTAGGAGGAATTTCCAGGAGATTTCAGGGCAAAATCAGAGTGACTGTGCTGGGAGAAAATGGAGAACTTTCCCTTCAAAAACGCCTACCCCGATATTTATGAGCACTGCTTTCAGAACAGACGCGTCAGCCCCTCTTGAGACAGGAAGAAAATCCCCTGCCTCAAATCCCGAGGCAGCGGCGTGTCACATCAACCAACTAAAGCCCAAAAAAACAGTGACAGAATTATTCCCAGCAGTAGCTCCACTCCTGAAACAGGAGCTCCAAGAGAGCCCTTGGAGATTTTATTTTATTCTACTTTATGAAGCAGGAGATCAGGCAAGGCAAGGAAGGATGGCAGCTGAAAACTCTCTAAAATAAATGATGAAGATTTACACTTCTCATTTATACCTGGGAAGCTGGGTTGGCTGTGGGGTGGGAAACACAAGGTGGGACCACCTCCAAGTCCCAAGGGGTCTCTGGGCATGTCCTCTGGGTTCACTGCATCCCTGGGTTCATGGGGTACACCAGCCTCTCCCTTTATCCCCTTGTCAACTGCAACTCTGGGTAAATTCCGCCTGCTGGGCAGTGCAAACTCAAGCCCTTTTGGAGTCATTCCTCCTACAGTGAAGTGGTGTTAAGAGCTGGGATTTCCTTAACAGAGTCCCGCTTGCTTATAAAATCCTTTGTCCCTTAGTGCAAAAGGAAGAGGAGCTTTGTGTGGTTGGGAATGCATGGCCAATGAATGCAGCTTGTGCAGGAGTGCCTGCCCCATTCCCCGGCTGCCCTCAGGCCCTCCAGGCACTCTGTGTTCTCATTTTCTATCAGTGGGCAACAGCTCTCCCATGGCCTGCAATGCAACCCATCTTCTCCCAGCTTGGCTTCTGAGGCAGACTCAGTGAATGCTGAGGGCTGCTGTCTGCAGAGATTTCACTTGCAGACGTCAGGCTGATGCCTCCATCAGTGAACTGGCTGCTGCTGGACTCATTGCTAAGAGCCAGGAGGAGATCACCACGAATGCCATCCTTCTGGGAACGAGCTTTCAGCGGCAGAATCTAATTGACTAACGTGGCAGGGCTTTTTAAAATCATTATAGCCAAAAATGAGTCACACCTTCAGCTATGCAGACATATGTGGCTACAGCGAGCTCACAGAACCACTCTGGGTCACTGCCCCATGGGGACTCACTGTCTGTGGCAGCGGTGGAATGAGAGTGCTGGGTACTGAGTGCCCTTGCAAAAAGATATATTTTTTCATTCTAGGGAGCCCATATGTCAGTAGGGCATGCCATATAATTTCTAGCACGTTTATTGAAAATATAGTCCTCTTCAGGAGATACAGAGTTGGATTTCTCCTTGTTCATCTATGCCTTGCCCGAGAAGCTCCCCAAAGTTGTTGGTTGGCATTCCGTGAGTTGCGGTTTAAAAATGTGATTTCCAGAAATAAATATAATAATAATTAAAAAGTACTGCTATAAAAAAGCAACTGGCAGCAGAGGAGGTCAGCCCTGCTGAGTGAGCCCACGGAGCTGCAGCCGGCAGCAGAGCTAGCTTGGCTGCACAGAGCTCCTACTCCATTGCTCGTACTCTGGGGGAGCTGCTGGAGGTGGCACAGATTGCCTTCTCCAAGGAGCTAGGAAGCAGGAAATAAATAAAGATTTATGTAACTCAGATGGGACCCTTCCAGTCTTCGGGTGCTTTCCTACAGCAGAACACTCCAGTTAGCACTGTGAGACAAAGGACTTTGCTGCCCACTGCTCCTCCATGCCTGGCCAGCTGCTGGGACAGCCAGGGAGGGAGCCTTTAGGGTGACCATTGCTGTACAGTAGGAAGTTGTCAACCATTGTTATTGTGGAAACCTTTGAAAATGTGAATGTTTCAGCTGCATCCTACAGAGGTCCTCGTGCATAGGGAAATAATGCAAGAAATGACAAATCTGTGACATATTTTTAGCTGAGAAAATGTGCTCTTGTAATTAAATTACCGGGAACTTAGTTAGAAAGCATTTTCTGGTCACAAATAGTCCTTGGCCATCGTTTCCTTTTCTCTCTGTATTCATTATGAGCCTCTCACATCTATTATCTGCTTCCTTTTGGTCACACTTGTGTGAAACCTGTTCAATTAGACTCAAAGCAGACTCGATGAATACAATATGGGAACTCATACAGCAATTAAATGGGCTTAGGGTTTCATTTCTGTCCTTGTGAAGAACTCCTGCTATCCACAGCTCCCACCTGCACTCTGACTTCAGCATTTTCAGCCCGGAAACCCAGCACCAACATCAGCTGAACAGTTGCTGTTCTTTGTAATGGCAGAGGTCAAAACAACGTGGGCGTCTCTTCTGCTATTAAAATGCATTTCATTGAAGTCAGAAAAATGACACGAGCATGAAAAATATTCAGCACCCTTAGCTCTCTGAGGTTCTAGTATGTAAAATGTTGTTTGTCTTAAACACTTTTTTTTTTTTCAGAAAATTGCGTTTTCTTGCCCTAGCTTTTGAAATCCAGTGGGTATTCAATGTTTCCAAGAAGCAATTGTGTACCTGTGAGTCAGTGGCTGTGATACTGCAAATCTCACCCCCAACCACGCTGCTGTTCCTCGTGCAGAGTTAAGAGATCCCACAGAGGAGACAACTTCCCTTCTCCCTAAAGAGAAACAAACCCTCCTACTGTTCTTTTGTTCCAAAAGTGAGGATGCTGGCATGGATCACACGTGGAAATAGCAATTTCTGTCTAATAGCTTTGTTACAGGCATGAAACTCTGTAGTCTAATGAGCTGTAGGCTTTAACGATGTCCCGATGATGGTAGAATAGAAGAGGTGGTTTTTTTTCTTTATTTCTGAATGTGTAAAGGGCTGAGAATAATGAGGTGTGGAAGGACGAAGCGTTTGGGTGGAGTATTGTAAACTCCTGACTCAGGCAGTGGACTATTGAAAAAAAAAAAGGTATGTCCCTTAGTGACGTGTTGCTTTATTGAAGCAGTTCATTATGCCCTCTCTTAATTTTAAACTCTGTGATTAGAGTTAGTATCTTATATGGCGTTCGTTGCTGATGCTCTGTGATAAATTGGATCTAGTGGCACAAAGGAATCCTGAGCCTTCATGTGACCCCTGCAGTTTGGACAGGTGAGCGTGCTGGTACTGATGTCCCTGTAGCTCTTCCATGTGCACGGGGCTAACAGGGCTGCAGGGAGCCCTGGGGCACGGTCAGTCCCTCGTGGAGGCCCTGGCCTTATAACGATTTGGCAAATGTTATAAATAAGGCATTGCTTTTATTTTTCTTTTCGATGGATGCTGATCTTCTAACAGGAAAGGAAGTGAGATAACACCTGCAAGGTGCTATGACACTCAGCAGTGGTTTTCATTGCTGTTAGAAACGCGCCGTCAAGCTCGCGCAAAGGGCAGGGAGTGAAGAGAAAGTTATTCTGATGGATGGAGGAACTTGGCATCCAAGCATCCGAACTTCAAATGAACGCTCCTTGTATCCCTTCTTCCTCCTGGCCTCGTGCAGAGGAGCCACTCCTTCGCCCCTTTTGAGGGTCACAAAGCGCAGCCACAGCCCAACCATCTTTAGCATCAGATGGCACAGATGGTCTCATGTGAATTTCGAGCACGTCTCAACGTCCTCTTCGTGTCCCCACATCGCTGCACATAATGCAGTCAGATGGGCAGCTGTCACTCTGGGTGCAGCGGGCTGCTGGGGACCTCGCTGCCCACGTCCCCGTGGGACATGCGGAGCCTTGGTGCGATGCCACTGAACTTCTCGGGTAATTGCTGTAGGAATTATTCATGATGCACGCCTGGCAGAATTCATAGAGGTTTCCTTGGGAAACTGCGGATCCTCAGGGACTCGGCTAGTTGGTATTCACTGAGCTCATTTTTATTGCAGAAATATCCAATTTTCTAACTCTTCTTTAAGAAATGAAGTAGTCTTCCCTTGTCTGAATGAGAAATGCATGTTTTCTGTTACATTTTGGCAATTGCACTGTAAAACAGAACAACACCACGCCTGGGCTAACAGGGCTTGAGGCGCTGCTTGTCTTCTCAGCTCTCTTCTCTTTGAACTTGGGGTGGCTTCATCCAGAGTGAATTCTTCCCTTAGGAAAAAGGGCAGAACCGAGTGGTCTGGTGAGTCTGTGCTCCCTGTGCAGTGCTGTTAACATGGTGTGCTTCCTGTGCGCTGTCCCCTTTGTCTCTGTGAACTTTGCAGGTAGGGACAGACTTCAAGGAAGCAGTGGGTGTCTGCACGAGCTGATGGCCTCACCCCAAACCCTGTGCAAAGCTGCTGCAAAAGCTTCTTGGTGCACGGCGAGGCTTCTCATCGCAGATCATCTGGTTTGCACACTGGGGTTTAAGCTACAACATGTCCTGGAGAGACTGGTAAGGAAATAAGTCTGGCAGATGCCACCAGTGCCAAACATTGACAACGGTTTTGCTGTTCTCATTTTTCACATCTTTCTGTCGCCTCCTCTTTTGTGCCTATGAAGACACAAATGAATTAGCACAAACACTTCCTGTGCTCCTCATAGGCAGGAAAATCGAATTTGATGAGAATGTTCCATTTAATGCTTAACTAAGTATATCTTCTGCCCCTGATGCAGGGATGTTGTTCAGTGCCATTTGGTCGATCAGGACACACGCTGCCCTCCAGCTCCTCGTAGTTCATCTAGGACAGAGCTGGTGCTCCTGTGGTCACATTCAAACACACTCTGTCTTGTGACCCACCAGTACTTCCTCTGCAAAGTTAAATAAGGGATGAGCTCTAGAGTTGTGTTATTACTCTTAATTGAGTCAAATTAGTTGGTCACCACTGAATGAATGATTTCTTTCTTCCTTACCCTTTGCGGTGTTCTGTTCAGTTTTCTCTTTCTATGCCAAGTGATGCAAACCAGTGTGAAAGAGGGGGAGAGCGCTGAAGCGTCACACCCCAAGCCATTTAATTTGTCACGTTAACAGGTGTTCTTTTAATTTGGATTGATTTTCCTCGAGAAAAGATTTGAAATGGAGTTTGGAAATGGGACCACACGCTGCGAAATGTTGAAAAATGCACCGTGTTTCTTTACAAAGAACGGTCCAGGCTCCTGTGGACAAACCCCGCAGATAAGCCAGCCAAGGGCCGAGGCAGCGAGTAGCTGGTAGGCAGTTTTTTGTAAGCGGAACTTTTTTCAGAACTGCAGAGCAAAGAGAAAACCGTATTTTTAAGACTTCAGTTGCTGCCTCCTGAGCTGATGCATCCTGTCAGATTGGATCTCTCATGTCGTGTTACAATCTGGCTTCAGATGTCACAGCCCAACACATCAGCCACGAATCTGCCAGCTTGGTCTTCACGAGAGTGATTTGAAGAACAAGCTTACGAGGAGAGCTTTTATTTTTGGATCCACTTCCCACAGAATATTTCAGGCCAGATACGTCTTCTGAAAGCTGTCCTAGATGAGTGTGAGCGTGGCGTGTGCACACCTGCAGCATGTAAGGCTGTGCTGAGTACACGGGTAATGTTTGATATCTTTGAGGGCTTGTTGAATCACATCTTGCTGCTGTGATTTCCTTCTGCGCCAGCTGTCGGGCCCTGCCCTGGCATGGAGTCCTGTACAACAGCCATGCTCACAGCTGTGGGACGTGCACCTTGAAAAGAGCTGTGGGGTGCGAGCACTTCGGTGTTTGCGTTGGGTTTTTTGTTTTGTCTGTTATTTATTTGAACAGAAGCAAATAGGAGATGACTGTATCTTCAGTGCGGGTGGACCCAGCGCTCTCAGCCCGGGGGGGGGCTGCCTGCTGTGCCTGAGAGCTGCCCCCAAGCAACTCCCGGAGTTGTGCTGCCTGCTGCTTCTGCAGATAGGGCACGTGGGGATCTTTCTGCTAGAGAAAAACGCTGATGTGGCGAGAGCAGCGAGCCCTGCTGGGAGTGTTCCTCTGCTCTGCGTGCAGCTTGGGGTGGGGGGGGTTGGCTTTGTCTCCACAGAAGGGTCTTCCCCTGATAGTACTGGAAAGCAGCAGTGTCATTTAGGCTCGGTGTTTGTCTGAGCTCTGCTGTTTAGTGATAAAGCACTTCTCTCTCCTTGGGCTGTGTTGACCTTATGGTGAACATACATATTGCGTGAAATAAAAGAAGTTGTATTGGAGTGACGGTGCGGGTTTGTGCTGCTGCTGGGATTTGGGTCCTTACAGATGCTAAAATAACGATTCTACGCTAGGTATGTGTGCGTATACTAGATTATTTATCTTTTAATTGTGGTTAACATTTAAATAAAAGTTGTTCAACAGCTGAACACTTATAAATATTCTGCTATTCGGTGGACAAAAAGGCACAAATGGGAGAGCAAAATTCTACATTTATGTGACTTTTCTAACAAATCTATCTTGCAATGAAATCCTCTGCTGGTTATAATTGTCCTCCTCTCATTGCACTTCCATTATGTTATCCTGTGTACTTTCCCTGCCGGACCTAGATGACAGCAACGTGGCCCCAGGAAGGGAGAAGGGAACAGTGCAGGGTTGCTGCAGAGGGCAGTGGCCAAGGAGGTGCCAAAGGCTGTGCAGCCAGTGCCACCTGCTCCCTCACATCTGGGTGATGCGACCTGGCATCTGGCTCGTCGCTCCTGGTCAAATGAAGAAGGCTAATTTCACGCCTGGGTATGACGGGCATGCAAATAATTAGCGCAGCGTTTATACAGGATGGTGTTTTCAGAGCAGTGCTGACTGTGGTCTCTGCTGTCCCACTTCTGTCATCGACGATCAGACCCTTGCAAAGGTGAAAACGTCATTAAAAAACTCTTTCTCTTTTTGCTTTCTCCTTACGACTGTCCCCATGACAAGTCCGCAGTGTGTTCTCATTATGTCGTGAGGCCAGAGATCAGAGCCTGTATGGATAATAAAAATATATCCTCTTTGTCAAGCACCAGCATCTGTCTTAACGGCAGACACTGTGCTGCTGGAAAGCAACATTTTTTGCAACCTACTTCCTGCACAGTTAATTAACCTTCCAAACCAGGGGCTCGTGTTGTCTGTTAGGCAGAAATAGTCTTTTAGGACTACAATTTAATTAACATGACTGAAGGGAGGTGGCTGGGGGAGCGAGGTGTTTGCATAGCGTTGTCTGACCGGCTCTGAGCACGTGGAGTTTACCAGGAGTAAATGATTGTGTTTGGCACCTGCTCAGTGCCGCGCTTCACCTGCTGTTCTTCCAGACGTGCTCCTAGGAATTAAAATCATCACGCTGTGTTTTACAATATTTTTTTTTTTATGTATTATTGATGGCCCCTTATAAAATTAAATTGCATCCCATTCATAGTAATGTAATTGAAAAGTTTCAGTCTATTAATGTTTTATTGCTGGAGGGGACAGTAGCGGGTTGTTTGAGCTACGCAGTGTATCCCAAAGGGCACGAGAACTTGCTGAAAGTATGGAAAATATAGCTTTCAATAAATGTATTAAATTGTTACAGCTTGTTCCTGATAGCTGTTCACTTGCGCAGTAATATTATTTTCTTCAGTGCTTTGAGGAGGCAGCGCTGCCTCCCATGGTTTTTGCTGTGGAGTTACCACAATGCAGCAAGGGGACAGCAGTTATTGAAGCCTCTTAATCGTCCTCAATCAGCAGTGGGGGTATTTCTTCAGAGCAAGGCCAGCTCTTACACTGTGCTGCAGCTTTCCAGTATCCACAGGACGGCGAGGTTTGATCTTCCTGAAGTTTGTCAGGAGCCCTTCCGAGCCAGATGCTGAAACGTGCATCTTTCTGCAGCAAGTGGTCCTTGTTATGCTAAATTCCTGCTTGAGTTTAGAGATTTATTGGGCATCTCACGCTGTTTCCCCCTGCAACTCAGTGCAGATACAGAGGTGGGGTGTGGGTGGATGCTGCGGTTCAAGGAACGTGTTCTCACGCTCCCTTCCCCTGCTGTCCGTGCAGGAATGCAATGCTCTGTGACCCTCTGCTTCTCAGGAACGATGGGCCCCAGGTCTCCAGCTGAAGCCCCTGCGGATACGGATGAGGGCTGCTGGTGGGGTGAACTGTGTCTGCCCAAGGAGGGACGTTCCAGCAGTGAGGTTAGGAGTCCACCTAACAGAAACACCTGTCCTCGGAGAGGCGACAAGACTTTAATGGAGAAGTAAGGCTCAAAGCCAACTTCATTGCCACTTCATTGCCGGCTTACTCAGGTAAGGGTGTTGTCACTGCAAACTCAAACCTCTCATATTGAGCTACATGGGAATTGTGAATTTAAATGGGGGGAAAAAAGTCATTTAAAATTGGAATTTTCGAATCCAGAAAATTCCAATTGCAGGACGAGGATTTCGGTAAGAGAATGTATTAATATTACAGTGATGTTGTAAACCAATGAACGTGTGTTTATACCAACATAAAGGAAGGCCCTGGGAAGGGCAATGTCTGAAGGCAGTGCAACACTTCAGCCATGAGGATGGGACGGTGTGGGTCAGCACAGCACTCATCTCCCATCACCCTCTGTTTGCCTCAAGCTTTTTTGATTTCTGGGTTGAACAATGCTGCATAAAAACTAAACTGTGTGATGAAATAGCCGGTGACCTAGTGAGACAGATATCTGTATTGTTATTAGTTATGTGAACAAATGCATCTTTAAAGTTGTCAGACAAATGGGACCGCAGTTACCCAGCGTAAATGGGGGTGCAGATGTGCAGTGAGTGCAGGGGTTTTCCCATCGTTAGTAAATAAAATAATTTCTTGGCAAGCGGCTGGCATGCTGAACTTTGATTTGAAGAGTTCACTCGTTGTTTTTCATCCTCCTCCCCAAGCAAACAAAGCAGCAGTGGGCCCCAGAGTAAAGCTGCTGGAGGAGGCAGAAATACGATGCTCACTTGAACTCAGCCTAAAGCAAAGCTTCAAAAAGACCCGGAGAAACTTACGGATTGCAAAAGAACCTCGCTAGATTTTTGTATTCAAAGGAGGTAGTACTCCCTTTCTGGTGCCTGAAGTTCAGTTTGCAATGCTGATGGGAGCCTGAAAGTGTTCAGGGAGAATCATCCACAAGTGCCTGCAGAGGTGGTTTAATCCTGGCCTCCAAACCGAGGGAAGGGAGGCTTCCTGTGACCACACTTCATTCAAGTAAAGATTGGATAATTACGGGTTCTGACATTTAACAAATAAGAAAACCCGATTTGCTTGGCTTTCTGCTCTTTCCTCCAGGGTAATGACTGTGTCCACAAGGACTCGGTGGAGATTCCCATTGCAGAAAAAGACTTCCAGCCTGGGGAGGCCTCTTCTGAACCGCTGCAGCCCTGCATCCCCAGGCAGTGAGACCAGGACCATTTTCCTGCTGTGCCCAAAGGAGACAGGCTCACGTTTCAGCATCTGCCACGCTAAGCACAGTGTGGCCCTGCGGTTCCCAGCAGTGGCTGTAAGACAAATAATAACGAGGTACTCGGGCTGAGAGGAGTGCAATACAGCCCTGCATCACTGCGCTTCCAAAGCTAATATATTCCCACGAGGACCCACGGATAGCAGAATACATTAGAGCAGCCTTGAAGCAGTGTGATTGGTGCCTGGCTGGCCCAGGTAGCCCAGCAGCCCTGGGAACAGTGAGCATCTCCCACGCCCTCTGTCAAGGAGAGCCCAGCTGTCAGCACGCATTCAGCGGAGTTTTCAGCTCTGTGTGAGCGTGGAAAAGAAAATACAAGCCTTTGGATTATTCTTTGTTTTTTCCCATCTCAGCCTTTCTCCTGGTGTGAGCGTGCAGAAAGCCCAGAACACACCTGGATTTTTGTTCTCAGATGGGCAGGGTTAACGATAGAAGGGAGGGGCTGCTCTATCCATCCTGGAGGGAGGAATCTCTGCAAATCTCCCAGTGAAGAGAGATCAGAGCAAAAAGTGTAAGAAGGCATCCATGCAAGGGATCACGTGTAGGAAATCATAGAATTTGGGTAAACATTTTAGAGACAAAGAGGTTCTTCCTGCAAGTCAGCTTCCCTCCCAAACCATTAAGAAAGTAATTCTCTTATAACATTCTCTCTTCCTGTTTATGTAATGAAACGTGCCTTGTCTGTCTTGAGAAAAGTATGATGTTCTTGTTTATGAAAACATGAGTGCGTTTGATCCTTCCTCCCTCCTCTGCAAAATCACTCCTGACTTCATTCTTCCAAAATTCAAATTTCTTGATCTTGAATTCTTGCGGTTTTGGGGAAGGGCTTGGATACTGAAATGGATTCCGCTCCTGTGCTTTGGGTACTGCTCAGGGAAAGGTTTCTTCTAAAGATACAAACATGCTCACGGCATGCTTTAAACCCAGTAGAACTTAGTGCAGTTCGAGAATTACTTAGATTTGCAGCAAGAAGTTTTTCTTTCCATGGGAAGCGGCTTCACAGCACCAGTTTGGAGAGATAGCAGGTGGAAATAGCGCTGGGCTGGTTGGGCCTGCCCTCACACAGGGTCCCCTCCAGCCATTCCCAATGCAGCACGTGCACAGCTCTGCTCTTCCACGTGCTTGGCAGCACATCTGCAGCCAGCAAATCTCTCCTGCCTTGGTAGTCCAATTTGCCGATGACATAAAGATTCGCTCTTCAGCGAGAAATTTATTTATGAAGTTTGAAAGGATTAGCTAGGCATCTTTTTGCAATTCAATAAGCATTTTACGATCAATTTTAGCTAACACCAGCACTTCTGTAAGAAATTGGTCTCTGGTTTTGACAATGCCTTTGTGGGTGTCTCTGCTGCCAAAGGAAGCTGAAGGGTCTTACTGTCTGGCAGGGATTAGAACGCCGCAAACCGCAATCTGTTTCTGAAAACTATAACATCTGATGAAATTCCCATAGCAAAATGGCGATATATTTAGCCAGTGCAGATCAGGGAAGTTCCACTAGGTTTAGCAAAGCTAGCTTGCATCACTTGAACGTGTCATCTTTTTTTCAGTTGCTTTTGAGAATATAGCAAAGGGATTTACTTTGTGTTCCTGAGCCTTTTGGATTATTGGCAGAGTGTATCAGCTGGGAATTACAAGGGAGCAAAATGATCTAGGTATTTCTGTCATCCATTCTGTTGAAAAATAGCTCTTATCAACTGTGTAATTAATTGCATTTCCAAAATTCCATCTAATTTGAATAAGATTCATTTCTTGCAGTTCAGGAATACCTGTGAAGGATCCTCTTGTCCACTATTTTTAAGAAAAAAATCACTCCTCGGTTGTAGTTTCAGATGAAAATCCAGATTGCCAATAGGACAGCTGACATAAACTGGCCAAAGGGATGTCCCCTACCATGTGACATTACATGGAACTGTAAAACAGAGGGAGCTGGCCAGAAGCAGATGCTGCCTGGGGACTGGCTGGGCATGGGTTGCTGGGTGATGAGCAATTGCGTTGTGCATCGTTCGTTCTGTGTATTCTTCCCGATGGTTTTGTTATTTTTTTTTTTCCTTTTCTTTCTTTTTTCTTTTTTTCCTCCTTTCTCATTAAACTGTCCTTATCTCAACCCCCAGGTTCCTGCACTTTTCTTTTCAGCCCTCTACCCTATCCCATTGGCATAGGTGTGAGTGTGGTGCTGAGCTGCTACTGGGTTAAACCACAACAGCTTTGTCTTCTGCACAGAGAGTCTTTCAGAAAGGCATAACGCAGGAACTGCTCGAGCAATGGCCTCTTTTGAGAGAAAAATAAATAGCAACATGGAAAAGAATAGAAACTGCAAAATCAACAGCTATTGTGGTGGAGAAAATAAACACCGTTGGCTCTTCCTGAGTATTTTCATTCATGAGATACAGCGCAGTTCAACTTTTAAATCAAGGCAGCTCATACAATTTCATGGTGGTCAAATAGGAGAGACTTCTACAGCATGGAGGATTATGAGTGGGTAAGTGGCTGGCTGTCCCCTACCAGAAGGAAGTGAGAGCCTCCAGCTGATGAGCAGATTGCCCCACGGGGAGAAGCGGGTGGTGTGGGAAGGCCCATGGAGCTGGGCTGAGGTTTGTGTGCTCCTGGCTGGGGAGCTTGGAGGGTGCAGGGCTGCTGGGACAATCCTCAGGGAACCCATGGTGAGGTGGGGATGAGAGCAGCCCCCTTCCCAGCACCACTGTCCTTTGGGGCCAGCAGTTGGTGGCTCCTTTTCTCTTTAAATGCTGCCTGGGTTTGTGTGGGGATTGTTCTCTGTCAGAAACCAAAAAACAAGTGATTCTTGCAATGACAAGTTCAATAAATGTAAAATATTGGTTTCTTTCCTAGCCTTGAACAGATACTTAGAGACCAACTTCAGTCAAGCCAGAGTGGGAAAGCGTCTTTTCAAAGAGACAGGCGAGATTAAAGTATATTTCCTGAATGACAAAGTTTGTGTGATAGTGGCAATTACTCTTCAGCCTAAGGGCTGGTTTGAATTTAACTTCTGTTTTTGTTACACGGAACTGCGATGCTCTGTGTGGTGAAAAATGGAGAATTCTGGTTTCTCCTTGGCTGAAATCTGTTTTGTTTTTCTGGCTTGGTGCATGGCTGGCGGGGTTCTTACAGGCAGAACACGGCTGCCTGCCATCCAGCCATGATGTTGGGCAGGTGAGATTCTGCCTTCAGACCTCCTGCTGCCAGTGCAATACCAGCCATGCAGAGCTGTTTCTGGCTCCTTCTAGAGCTCTTTACAGACTGGAAGCCCTCACTCCTTGCAGCAGGAGCCCAGAATCAGGGGCCATGGCCCTTCTGCAGCCCATGTCCAGGGATGGGTCTGGCCCCGCTGCATCCCCTCCTTGGGTGATACAGGCATGAGTCTCTGGACTTCTGGTTGGGAAGGCTGGCAAAGTTCTTCCAGTGCTGTGTCCTGTTGGGGAGTTCTCCAGCCTCATCTCAGGTGTGTTCAACTTTACGGTAACACTTTCTTAATTCTATTTCTTTCTGGACAGATGGAATTTGTTCTCATGTTTTATGGAAGTGTTTTTACCACTTGGCTTTATTATGCATTAAGATCAATGATGTATTTTGATCCGCGTGTGGTGCCTGTAATGAATTCTGCTGCCAAATTTGTGCTCTTTACCCAATGGGCATGGAAATCTGAGGGCTGTGGATGCAGGCCTCATTAGCAGCAACGATTTAATTTCTTAATCCAATATGATGTCTTGATACTGCGGTGCTATGAGCAGGAGAAGTACTTGATTAACCCAGGGAAGAAGAGTGGGAAGATCCTGGACCGTGATGCTCGTACCCGCTCCCTGCTGCTCTGAGACAAGGACGCTTATGGGCACAAACCTTGCAGGGCCAAAACAAAGCATTTGGGGTGGTTCCAGCTTTTGATTCTGATTTTTATGCTGTTATTGCCCTTCTTTTTTTACATTGCCCTATTCATTCCTCCCCTTTCAGAGCTTATTTGTTACTATGGAGACAGGAAAACAGTTCACAGGAGAGGAAATTCACCAAGTGGATGGGGCATGGCGACAAATTGGTTTATATAGGGCTGAGAAATTGAGTATTGGCTAATGGATAAACAGGCATTTTACATAAGTTATATATTTTCAATATAATAGGATGTCTGTTTTAGTTGTTCTTTTGTAGATTTATTAGTGCTCGAAGAAGAGAGAAGCAAACAGCCTTAATTGAAGACCCTAGAGGATGGCAGCATTAGGAATGGCCCTTCCAAGTATTACACTTCTTGCAGAATATAATAGTTTATGCTTCTGTGGGCTTTTATTGATGCCAGTTGTGGTTATCCTAATGCTTGTAATATATTCATTTACTGGTGTATGTGCTTGGAGAAAGAGAAATGTCCTGAAATTCAAACACTTTTATGCAAGATAAACAAAAAGAACACAATTAAAACCATGCTTACCAGAGCTCAGAGATGTTGACAGAAGGTGAGGAGCACGAGGGATCTCCTCAGGTCCCAAATCCACACTCAGGTTGCACAGCTGACCTCAGTTACAGGGATTTTGTCCATGGATGTGATAAATGCAGGATCAGGTTCACCAGCCAAGTGTACATTCACATGTCATTATTAATCTGATATCAAACATTAATTGCAGAGGCTAAAAGAGAGAGATGATTATATTAATTTTTTTCCATCTTTTACCTCAAAGAAAATGTTTATTTATACCAGTCTGTTTTGTTTCCTACTGTTCCATAGCTCACAGCTGCTCACTGTGTTTTATTCTTTGTCTTCTCCATGGATGGGGTTATCAATGTGATGTTGGTTTGATGGTGGATAGAGGAGCAGACTGTGGAGGTGTATTTTGAATTGTTCTATATTTTAGTAGTATTGATCTCAGGGCATGCAATTTCTCTACTGCATTTGACCTCTCCTTGTCAGGTTATTTTTAGGAGAAGTTGTTTATAGGATTGCTAAAGAAAGGCTAACCTGAGATAAGTCTTTTAGGATATCTGATATTTTGCAGATTTTGGCTCTTTTAATGCAAACTCTTTGAAGTCTTAAGGGTAGCATCTTTCTGGACCAACCGCAAATATTAAACTTCCAGGAATGGCGTTGCCAGACAGTTCATTTGCTGTGCAAAGTGTGCATGTACGAGCAGGGTGATCATGGGGAAAACAAGGGAGCAACACAGAGAAATGATCTGTTCCAGCAGCAAAGATCTGCTCTGATTGCAGCACCCGCCTGGCACAGCTTGGGCTCCTACCGGGCAGCGTGCTCCTCTGTGCCATTCCATGGTTTTCAGGCTCAAATCACACAGTGGTCCAGGATAGGGCTCAGGACTGCTAAAAATGCAGAGAGCAGTCTGCTTTGGAAAAGACTGGGAGAAGAGTCTGGTACGTATGGGCTGTGTCCTCTGCCAGCAGGCACAAGGAGACCATTGCCTCTCTTAGTTATTGGTATAGCCACGGTCATATAGCTTACTTCTCACAAGCATTATTAAATATTTATTAATAAATATATTCACGACGCATTAATGTAATAACCACACTGTATTTTTCGGTAGTATCACTATGATACATTGGCTGAAATGAGGACACCACTGAACAGGCCCTGACCCTGCAATATACCCATTTTTCCTCCGCACTGAACGGATGGATCTTGATCTGCAGTTATACGAGAGTTTCAGGCTCTCTTTGCTCTCTCAGAGAGCCTGGGGGAAGGCTATGGAAGAAAACACATTTTTCTCAGGCAGGTTGTTCCCCCCACTCCCCCACAGCACCCCTGGGTGGGCAGCACACAGACCCTGCTGACAGCCCAGGGCCTGCAGGGAGCACAATGGCTGTGCTGGGAGGGGAGCTCTGTGGAATGGTGATGGCTCTTCATAAGGAGAAGGCTTGGTCTTGATGTGTGTTTCAGCTTAGTGCAGGAGAAATAACAAAAAACTTGTGGTTTGCAATGCCAAATACCAATAGTAAGAGAAAATTTTGGTGGGGAGACTTCTACAGCCACCCAACAGAGCAAATCTCCATTAAACTAGAGGTGATGGCCTCAACTTGCACCAGGGGAGGTTCAGGTTGGATGTTAGGAAAAATTTATTCTCCAAGAGAGTGGTCAAGCGCTGGAATGGGCTGCCCTAGGAGGGGGTGGGGGTCACTGACCCTGGAAGTTCTCAAGAAACATTTAGGTGTTGTACTGAGGGACATGGTTTAGTGGGGAGTTATTGGTGGTAGGTGGATGGTTGGACTGGATGATCTTGGAGGTCTTTTCCAACCTCAGTGATAATATGATTCTAAACATAATGGGAATGTATTATCCAGATCCCTTCCTCTTTGGAAGCCTCCCAAGCTGTGGAGCATCCAAAGGATGCTGAGGGGTGCTTTAGTGCAGCTCACCCCAGCTCTCAATAGCTTTGTTCAGTCTGATGCAGCACAATTTACAGGATTTCTAATTATGGACCCATTCTTGCTTCTTCTACAGTGAGGGCTGTTAAACAGTGTCTTTGTGTTGTATGCCAACCTCATTTATGTGAATTATTTTGGTGTTTTTTCTTTCTTTTTCTTTTGGTCCATAATTGTGTTTCTTTACGTAGCTGTAAAATTAACAAAGAAAGGGGTGTTTTTCTTACACTTTTGGTTTATTTTGTAAAAGTGCTTAAACTGAAAAACCTGACCTCTGTTTCCCCAACCTGTAATTATATAACCACATATCATATCACATATTCTCAAAGTCCTTCCCTTGTTCAGAAGGAAAGCAAGATAAAAGCAGAATTGTAGGAGTGTGTGCTGGCTGTGGGAGGGCTGCAGCCTGTGCCTGGCTGTGCCTCGGAGGCTCACATGGAACTCACTGCTTCGTTCTGCTCCAAATCCCCAAGGGGGAAAAAGTACCAAACAACCAGACATCAGCGGCAATTTTGGTTCTATTTCTTCATGTTTTTGGAGATGGAGATTGTGTCTCCTGGAGGCTTGGTAAACAGGGTCACGCACTTGATTTCATTTTCCCATGGAAATACCTCTTTCTGTTTCATACAAAAATCTCTGCGTGTAAATCTCTGCAAATCTCCTTTCCTCTGCATCTGAAGATCTATGCAATGATCTAGGAACTGAGCGCCTGGGTATATTCACCATTCTTCCCTGCACTGACCTATTTTGTCTTTCAAAAAGATGATCGATGGAATCAGAAAATGACAAGGAGTGTCTGAGAGGGAGGAAGCTGTCAGGCTCACACCAGTGGGATACTGCTAAACTCAGAGTTTGACTCTGGTACTTCCATTGAGGAGTTACGAAAGGACTGAAAGGACTTTGGAGAAAGGATGGATTTGAATGTTTCTGGCACGTTCTTGATTCTCTCAGGAAAGTGGGATCCTTAAGGAAGAATGCAGAGCAATCTTCCTGCTCAGTGGGCTGGATGCTCCCCAGTGCTTCACCCCACTTGCTGGGTTGTGAACTAATACAGCTCCTCCCACACTTCATGAAAGCCACACTTCATGAAAGAGAGAGCATGATAAAGCTTTCCTTGCAGGGGAACTTCACTCCTATAAGCAGAAAGGATGTTATTGAAGGGCTATTAGAATGCTCCTAATACGCTGCAGAATGTGGAGTTCATGTGATTTCTTGTCTTCCTGTGACCACCTGTAGCATGAAGCATGATAATCATTCTGTGGTGGTCCATTCTTTGACTGTGAGGGGAGAGGGGCTGAAGGTCCGTGTGTATGGGATGCTCCTTGTTACCTGCGAGGCAGGTGTTGGTCCTTCTGCAGGTGATGGAGTGGTACATGCACATGGCCAAACCTATCAGCAGGAGCCCCAAAGAATCATTTATCTGCTAAATGCTGTGCTGGTAACCATGTTTATCACCCGTCTCTTATAGACAGACTACTCCGGCATCCTCGACTTCCTTGATCTCAACAAAGGGAAGGCAAGACATATCATTTTCAGAGAGAATAGTCAACAGGATTTGAGAGTTATTGCGTTGTCTGCAGCTTTCTGGGCAACTTCAGCAGAGTTTCCTGAAATCCAGAATGACTTCTGGTGCTTTAATTAGTACAGAAATGAAGTGTTTTTAATGCATGTCTGTTTTGAGGCTCCGTACTGCTGGGCAGAACAGCTGTTAGTGATTTGCCACAATACCTACATTTAATTTGGGCATTTGGTGAATGGCAGCGTATGCCAAATCGTGAACAAGACAGACACTCGTTCCAATTATACAGCCTTATTTGCTGCTGCGACAAACTCAGGGTCAAAGAGCTCTGACGTAAATTGAAAGTAAAGCACCGTGGCTAAGTGACTTCCACTGCACTCCGCTCTGCTGCAGCTCCACTTCAGGATTCAGGTGTTTAATGTTAGCTCTGATAGCAAAATGATGTGAACTGCTAATATTGCTTGGGCAGGACAGTACCAAAAATGTGAAGGCATGTTTATTCATGACTTATAATGTCATATAATTGAAATGATTTACGGTCACCGAATTCATACACATTCATTCGTCGTGCTCTCGGAGCGTGTTTTCCGTAGAAACAGATCAGTGCAATTTACAGCAGAGTAATAGGGACGAAGTAAAGGCAATTACTTTGGATAACCTGGCATTCATTTTTTATTAACTGGTGGCGAGTACTCAAGTTACTGTATATCTGCAGCAGAGCAGCAGCAGTCCAGCCATGCCCAGCAGTGCAGGTAGTGCTCAGTCTGACTACATAGGGAATGTTGCTTTCTGGCACAGGAGACCCTGGAACACGCAGTGGGGAAAAAGTCCAGGGAAACTGGTGAGAAATCCAGAGCAGCAGCATAATTTAACACGATGGGTTGGTGGATGGGTGGTTGGATGGATGGGTGGAAGAAAGGAAGGATGGGTAGCAGGGAAGGGAAAAAAGGAGGTGGAAAGAAGGAAAAATACTCTGGGGATTCTCTTGTAATTGATTCAGATGTTGTAAAATCCAGCATTTTCACCAGAAAGCAATATGGCAGTGCAGCAGGGAATAAGAAGCAGTCTCTCCTCTCCTCTTCACAAACAGCAATGCTTTCTCTTCAGCAGCTTCCACCCATTCGCTTCCATTTCAGCTTCAACCAGTGGACAAACAAAGTACCAGGCAGGCACACCAGGATCTCCAGCTTCTTGCAAATACCTGGCTTGGCCACAGACACTGCTTACGCTCTCAGAAAGTTGTTATGAGTTTATTTGCATAGCAGGTAACTTTGCAATAGCATCAGAAGTGAAGATTTTCAAGTCCCTTGTAAATTTTTGCCTGAATCAAAGTTTTCCCCAGGCTTGAGAAAACCCATCTGGGAGAGGGGTAGAAGTGCTGCGAGGATTTTGTGATGTTGCCTTTAAAGTACAATTACAAAGTAAGGGCTTTATTTTTGGCAATGTTCATCCTAATGAATTACAAGCATGCTGTGTTTGCAAGCTGCAAATTGCTAAATAAACTGCCAGATAATAGGATTTAGTGTGTATTTTTAATTTGATGCCACTGCCCACAGCGTTAAAAAATGTTTTTTTGTAAAAGAGTGCTTATAGCAGTGTGCTCCCATCATTATGCACCTTCATTTAGAGATTTCTAAAACAACATTATTAGCAGTAATATAGTCCCAGTCTGTAGCACTGCAGTCCACACAGTGCTTTCCTCCAAAGTAGTGATCTTGCATTAAAGAGATTTAAATCTTGTGCACACTGTCAATTCTCCCCTAAAATACACTAAAAAATTGAAAATCAATCTTATTTTAATGGGAGGTTAATATTAATTCAAATATCTGTCTAAAACCAGCCATGTTAATTTCTTAGTGTCACAGGAGGCAGCAATTATTTTCTGCTCATATATACCGACCACTCTTTGAGCATCTTGATCCTTTCAGAGAAGATTTTTTAGGAAGGCATCAAAGCTTTAAATAGCTTGTTTTCACCAGTACTGATACAAGACTGGAGATAAATAAATAAAGACGATCATCACCTGTGCTTAGGTGGTCAACATCTACACCTGAAGGTAGATTTTGGAAAGTGCTTGCAATCCTGAGGCCAGATTTTTCCAAGGAAAGCACTTTCCGCCGACTTCCCTGGCCACTGAGGTGTACTCTGGGGCTCTAGTGCTGAGCAGGGATCAGCATATGTTCCTCAGGGGCTTCAGGTGGCTTTCCATGCGTTGGATAGGTTCTCGCTTTGGGGAAGAGTGGTGCAGCATCTTGCTTTGCCACATTGGACAACGTTGCGTGAAGGGATTCCCCATGTCCTAAACCAACTGCTGCACTCTGCACCCGTGTCTTGTTTTCTGTCTTATACTACTGAACCAGTGCTTTCTCAAGAGCAAAAGACCATATTAACAGCCAATAACGTGTTTTCTTTTGGCAAAACCATTGCCTCCAAGTGTCCATACTGTTGACGTGCAAGCGTGATCACAACATGCCTTGGTCCCCTCTGCTGGGGACAGAGGGATGTTTCATTGTCCTTGCCATCTGTGTCATCAGGATCACCTTCTCCTGTTCCTCTCCTGGGCATCGTCACCTCTCAGCTCTCTTTGGTGCCAATGACATGGCTGGTGAGTTGTGCTGCTTGTGATTTAGTTGCAACTTTCCCAAGAATAAACCCTGTTCAAAGTCATTGCAGGATCTGGCTCTCTTTGTGAATGTACAGCAAGGGCATCCCCATGTCTTTGAGCCTGGCCGGATGAAGGCTGTGATGGGATGGAGTCAGAGCAGGGTTTCACAGTCACTTGCCTTTAATCACCCATCACTTCCACATGCTGATGCTTTCAAGCTTCCCTGGGAGAAGCAGTGTGGAAAGGTTCAATGTTCCCTTTAAGCGACTCTGACTACAAGAGTAACTGCAGAAGAACACAATTCCTTACCCAGCAGACTTGTTCAGCTGAATGCACTGTTTGTCTGGGCATAGCTCAGTGAGCTTTGTTTCATGTTCTTCTTTTCCTGTGTTACATTCTGTAGGTTGTACAGGGTATTAATGGAGACTTGGCACAGGGAGCATCAGTGCTGTGCTTTGCCAGAGGAACAGAGGGCCTCGTAATGCTTCTGATCCCAGCAAGCTGATTAGAAACATCCTAAACATCCTCTGAAACATCTTGTTGAGTGTCACAACGCCACGGACAGGCAAGGGGACAAGCTGTTCTTGAAAACTCACAAAGTTGTGTTTTCATTAAGATCCGTCCCACGTGTCTTTGTGAGCTTCCAGCAAAGCCAGACTTGGTAGGATTTCAGCACCTGAGGTGAAGGCTGCCAGGGAACTCACCTGCTGCAATAAACTAAAAATTACTTTTCTGTAGGAAAAACGGAGATGCCTGCCGGTTTCTGGATAGAGTTACGAGACGCCACGAGCAAGAAACTGTGAGGGTGGTCAGCTCTGCCAGCCTCTGAATACGGATGAGCGTGTCTGGTAGGATGGAACCCTGGGGCTGTAGGGAAGGGGGTGGGCTGGACATCCGCAGGGTGTGGGGGACGCGGGGCAAAACGCCCACTTTGGATCTGCAGGCACTGCCAGGTTACCATGTGCTGTGGCATGTTGCTCAGAGTGCTCCCTGAAATGCAGTTTGAGTGAAAAATATTTCTAAAGTTTGCTGAAACTGACATTTCTGCAAAGCATTTATTTTCAGCCGTGTCAGAATATTTCATCTTCAGCAATAGTTTTTCACTTCCCCTCCAATACTAGCATGTTCCACACATCCTGCTTTATTTCAGAGAGTTTTCTTGAATGCCTTCAAACTGTAATCCAATGGGTACTTGAAAACCTACTGCTTCTGCACATTGATGAGGGCTTAAAACTGAATTTTCTGGGTTTCAAGGAAATGGTTTCTATGTAAAAATGTTCAGTTGGATATGAATTTCACCATCTCCATTGTTAAGCACTTATAAATCCATGGCTGTTGCATGGAAATTAACCCAATCCCGTATTGGCCCAGGTAAAGCAGTGGTAGAGTTTTGCAAAGCTGGATTTTTCCATTCCTTCAGCAGATGTTACGGTGTTGAGTTTGTTCGTGCTCCATTGATTTTTGTCTGTAGGTACAGGAAGCTGTGCCTGGAAGGTTCCTTCTTTCATTATTGCTTAACAGCACAGTGAAACAGGTACAGCGAAATCAAATAGAGTCATAGAATGTCTCTAACCAGAGTGCAGGAGGCAAAGCATCACATGGCAATATATTTCAGTTTACCCTGAGTCTGTGCTTTGCCCATCCTCACAAGGAGAGCAGTTCCAGCAGGCAGCCCCGTGTGCTCCATCTGTCTTGGGAACAGCTCCAAAGAATGGGTTTAGAGCTAGAAATGGGTCTCAGGAACAACTTTTGGAATCAGATTTGGATAAGGAGCTTATTTTTCTTTAACACTTCAGAGGCATGTCTTCATTAGCTGGCTTGAATCCACCACTACTTAGGAGGGAAAAAGAAAAATCAAGGCAGACTGTAACCCACCTGTTTCTCAAACGTATCAGAAATGTTCTCAGCTGACAGGATGTTTTTTTTTCCTCAGTGACCAGATCTTTCACAGGATGTAAGCTCTGAATTCTTCCTGGGGATGGGGGAGTGCAGGTGGGAGCCACTCTGCCCCAGTGGGACGTTACAAAGCTGCAGTGACTCGCAGCAGCTCCAGCTCAGTGTTTGGACTCCCTGCAGTCACCTTGAAAACTTCTACCGACATTGTAAGTTATCTTTCTTTTTTTTTTTTTTTTCTTTCCTGTTAAAGCAATTGCTGTTAAAATTTGCTAGTGATGCTGCAGGCAGAAGATCTTAATGGAGAGAAGATAATATATTGGTGTTGTGGTGTATGGGCTGTGGACACTTGCTATGTACGCTGTACTAGGAGCTACACGCTTGGAGAATTTTGTCTTAGAGGGAGATTTTTGACAATTGACTGCTTGAAATGAATTCAGTCCACACAGTGCTCCTGACTAAAATTAAGGTGGAGAAAGGCAGCGGCGTCATGTGTTGAACCATCCCGAGGACAGCAGTTCATTGTGTTCAACCGTATCTGGCACGTCCTTAGTCTGTATTCACCTTGCTGCAAAGGAAAGGAAGCATCAGAAGCAGTGTGACCAGAGGAGGCTGTGGGTGAGCTCATCGCTCCCTGCGGTGCCTGGAGGGAGTTGCAGTGCAGAGGTGTTGCTCTCCTTTCTCAGGTGACAAGTGATAGGGCACGAGGAAATGGCCTCGAGTTGCGCTGAGGAGGTTTAGATAAGGTGTTAGGAAGAATTCTTCACAGAGAGGGTGCTCGAGTGTTGGAAAGGCTGCCCAGGGACGTGGTAGAGGTGTGGATGTGGTGCTTAGGGACATGGTTTTGTGACGGAAAGCAGCAGGTTTGTTTGATGGCTGGACTCGACGATCTTTTCCTTTCTAGGTCTGTTCCAACCTAGATGATTCCGTGAATCTATGATTCCAAGCATGATGATAACGTATATTGCAATGTTTTGTTGGAGAATGTCTCCTCACCAGGGCTGCTACTCCAATACTTCTCCAAATATAAATTCACTGTAATTTATTGCAATTCTGAGGTGCTCGAGGGGGTCAGGGCGATGACTTTGTTGTCTTCTAATTAAAATGGTTTATTTTGTGAGCAAAACTTGCTGTATAATGGAGGAAATAACAGAATGATGTATCGTATCATCTCTTTAAATTATTTTGTTTATTGTCTGTGTTAGATATTAAAAATTATGTCATAAAATGGGTAGCTGCAGAGAATTTCAATAGACTTGGCATCAAGGTAAGAGACAAATAATAAAAACATCTCAGTCTCTTTTATAACAGAGCCCTTTGCAACCGTGGAACACTAAAGCTAAAATGACTTTTTGCCAATAATTGCATTTTGGTTCTTTAAAGCAATATAGTCAAACCTCTGCAGACTCCAAACTACCAGTTATGGGATTTGTATCTCTGCTAAATGCAAAATTCAATTCAGTGTTCAGTTGTTTAAAATTTAAAATCCAAACTTAAGTGTGTAATAAAAATTGGACTCCTCGTGGTACTTATTTGTCTGGGAAAAAAAATTGTCTAATGCAATGGAATTCATGGGCATTGACACAACATTGGGGTTTGTTAAACAGACAGCATTGCCTTAACATATAAACCAAGAAACAGTTGCAACATTGAGCAAATTATGCAAATGCAGCTGTTTAAGCAAAGGAGTCATATCTGCACCGCATAACAACTTAGCAAGACTGTCCCTTGCTGGGTCTTAACTGTGAAGATAACGGTGGCTTGCACAGGGCTACCGAAATGTATACAGTCAAATTGGACTGCACTTCTCTTTTTCCTGTTGAAAGCACAGGCCCAATATGCTAACGCATTATGGAAATGAAAAATAATACATTTTAGACGCTCCATTCAATGTGAAGTTTCAGTAGGCTAGGCACAGAATCTATACGTAGCCTTGTTACCAGCGGTGCAGTTTGCATGGCATTTAGTTGGCGTGCTGTGGAGCAACCTACGTCCGTGTGATGTGATTTCTGGTGCTTACTAACTAGCAAGGAGCTGTGCTTTGTGGCACTGTTTCAAAACAACAAGTTCACTGGGTGCTCTGGTTCGCTGAGTGCCCTGGTGCCTGTGGGTGACCGCTTGCATTCTTGCAGTGCTGCAGCTCTTCTTTCCCCCATGCTTAGAGCCACCAGGTTGGGTTGTGCCAAGCCAACTCCCAAGCTCAGTGCAGGTGCCACAGCAAAGCATAGGTTTGCTCTGTTTGAGGAATGTCCAGGAATCAGAACCTTTTTAGGGAAAGGCCTAAATGCCCTAAATGCCCCGTCCCTGGAGGCATTAAAGGCCAGACTGGATGTGGCTCTGGGCAGCCTGGTCTAGTGGTTGGCGACCCTGCACTTGGCAGGGGGGTTGAGACTCGATGATCTTTGAGGTCCTTTTCAACCCAGGCCATTCTATGATTCTATGATTGATTCTATGATTCTATGATTGATTCTATGATTCTATGATTCTATGATTCTATGATTCTATGATTCTATGATTCTATGATTCTATGATTCTATGATTCTATGATTCTATGATTCTATGAAAAGAAGTCCGAGCAGCATAACAAGTGGCCTAGTTAAAATTAAATTGTCTGCAGTTTGATCAGTGCCCTGCTTGAGGCCGTGGTTTTCATGGCACGAGTAGCACAGAGTTGCCTGACCCTATAAAGCACACTTGCAACTGAGTGAGACGCTGTATTGGGCTTTAGCATGTCCAATTTGAAAGAGATTTTGGTAGTACCTAGACATCTTCCTTCTGGTGAAAAGAATTCCCACCCAATCTAACAGCACTGTTGGCAGTGGCCATAACTGGTCAGTATGGTCACTCACCCTTTTCCAAGAGTCCTGCTGCTGCCAACAAAGCCTCTGCCTGCCCTGCTGTTCCTGCAGTGGGAAGAGAAGCCCTGGCCATCATCTTCCTTTGCTCATCTATTGCAGGTACCTGCCCAGCTACTCTGTAGTTTCAGAGAAAACAGAAACGCTCAAAAAACTCCTAGTGTTACTGTGAAATGACTGTTAATGGATCATGAATGGATCATATCTGTGATTTTTGGTGGACTAACGAGGGCTTAGCAGGTTGACGTGGTGGGCCTCTTCTCCTCCCTCAGAGTCTGTTTTGGATCTGGAATGTTAAACACCAAATTACAACAGAGCAGGGAGGAATGTGAGTACTTATCCACACAGACCTGTTGGCAGCTCGCTGTCACTGTGGTTTTATCCCACATGGGATGGGCAGTCTTCTCCCATGAGCTCGCTGCAGGGACATCCCTTTGCAAGGCAGCGGGGAATTCCTGCAACCTGTGATATTTTCTACTGGATTTTGGGTTGTATCAGTCACACTGCAGAATTTTCCATTAAAATACCCTTTTATGCACTTTCGGGGAAAAATGTATTCATAAAATCCCATTACATGAATTTTCATAAAGGTTTAATGCAAGCCCCTTTAAAGAGAGATGACTAAACCTTGAAAATACTATCTTTGCATTTGATGCGCTAAAATAGATACGAAACATTTCAAGACACATTCGGAGGTTTTCATGAAAATATTTACGTGATTGAAGCAAACATTTTCAAAAGCACCCACAATTCCAGCAAAAGTAATAACTAATAAGTACATCCTCCTTGCAGCCTCGTGCAGACTTTTATGGAGAACGAAATGACACATCGTACCAATAGTTAAAGAAGGCATTAAAACAGCCCAGAGCTGCAAATAAAAAAATTAAAAAATGGCAGGAGAGTAAATGTCCCACATCTAGGGGAAGTTCTATTAAATATGTGGCTTCCAAACGTAAAACCGTCGTCTTCATCCTTAGGTTTTCACCACACTCCATAAAAACGAGCGCGAAATATTTCACTTCAAACTGGGGGAAATCTCCCTGAAATTCTAATGAAGTTCATAAAATATACATGCAAAATATGCGGAAGGGCGAAGAAGCAACAGCCAAAAATTCAGTGAAATTTGAGGTTTACACGAAAGTGAACTCTCTTCTAGAATACAAAGACCCCTTTTGGCTGCTCACGGCTGCCTGAGGGCTCTGAGCCCCATGTGACAGCTCAGGACCCTGTCCCCAGCGCCCTCCCATGAGCCCTAGGTTGCTGCTCCCCCGTGGCCACAGTGCCCACAATGCCTAACCCTAATCCTAACCCTAACCCACAATGCCTGGAAGAGCTCCTGCACATCCACAGGAGCCAGCAGAGCAGGCATCACGGGGCAATGAAGGAATAATGAGGCTTTGTGACCTCGAAATTTTGGGTAAATCTGAGCCTGAAGGATCTGAAGAAATCCTTGTCTGCAGATTGAACTGTTCTTAGAAGAGCAGTGGTACTCCTGCTGCTTTCTCTACTCAAATATAAAGATTCCCCTTTTCCCCTTAAAAAGCCACCCGGGATTCCCGGGCACAAAACTGCCCTGATTATGAAGATTCGAGGATTTTATTGGTTTCCATTTACAGCAATTTTTTTCCCATGTAAACGTTGAATTTAAACTCTCCAGCCAGACACTGTGTAAAGAGAATAATAATCATGTACAAACATTTTTTTGCTTTTATTGCATGTATCTGTATCGGTCTGTGAGCAGCAGGACCCCTCCATCACAAGGCACACGGGGGTGCTGGGACCCCAGCACCTTTTTTCCCCTCGGTGCCTTCTTCACAGCTGCCATTGCTTTCTCTAAACTCCCATTTTGTGCTATGAGTTTGCTGCTGCTGGTTCCCAGGCTCATCTGGAAACCCCACGTGTGAAATATGGTGGGACTTGATGACCCTCATGGTTTTTCCAACCATAATGATTCTGTGATTCTAGGAAACCAGGAAGCCAAAAAGCTGGTGGAAGTCCTGCGAGGTGATTGCCTTTGCTATCAGCAGAGTTGCACTGCGTGCACGGGATGCAGCCATCTCAATTAGTTGTCAACCCCAGCAGCGTGTCCAAATGTAAGTATATATAATCCACGACACACGGTTAATTCTTGTTTGGCCCTCCCCAACCCACAGAAAAGTAAAGCTTTTCAGCCTTGTTTGGTGAATCAGCACTGGGAATTTTGGCAATCAATGCTCGCTGAGATTCGCAGCGTTGTAGCTAATTCAAATAGAAGTTAATGTGTTTTTTACAGCAAATAACAAGCTCATTCTTTTTTTTTTTTGCTGTTGTTATTTTTATTTTTTTAACATATTAATCCTTTCAGTCTTTGCTAACAGATTGTTTGCTTTGCAAATTATTTCATGAATTTTCTCAGAATGTTTATGACCTGTTCGTCCAATAAACTCCAAAGGAGAAGAGCAGTAAGTTCCTTCAGAGAGATAAGTGCATCGCTGTGGATTTCCATGGAAGCACAACTGCAAAGGTGCTGTGTGTCAAAGCGAAGCAGCTTTGCCAGCTGCCTCCCTCCCTGTTCTGCTTGGAGGTACCACAGCAGTGCTCAGGTTTGTCTCCTTTGCATTGATGCTGAAGGGAAGAGATGGGGCTGGGAGGACGCGGGTTGCCCAGTGGTCGCATCCCCTCCGCTGGAGCACGGCTGGAGGGGTGGGTGAGCGCGGATGAACGTTTGCAAAGGGTTTCTTTTTATATTTTGCTCCAACATTTGGGAAGGGGCTGAAGTGAAGCTGAGCAGATGAGAAGCAAGAGCTGTGTACGGCTGATTAGATTAAAGGCTCGGTCATTCTGGTGGTGTCTGGTTGCAGGTGCTGTCTCGTCTGCCGTGCCCACTCACAAGCCAGGTGCAGGCTGCCTGCAGCAGGGGTGTGCAGAAGGAGACACGTACCAGGTGCACGTGTGCGTGGACTCTGACTCTGCTCCCCCCCCAGGTGTTTGTCTGCCTGGAATCTCAGAGGCAGACACCAAGCAGAGGAGGTAAAATCCCAGCTAAGAAGATTTAGAGTGAAAGGGATGTAACTGTGCTTAACGGGGCAGAGAAAAGGAAGGTTTAGGCAAAAGCTGAACTTTGTAGAAGAGAGCCCGAGGGGATGTCGTTGGAGACGCGAGGTTACAACTCTACTGAAAATAATAGAGCTAAGCACTCCAAGAAAGGACCTGCCCCGAGTCCTGAGGCCGAATGGTTTGTGTCATTGTGCTGATGAACTCCAAGTAGCCCAGAAAGTATGGAAACGTGGCGGTAAGTTACAAGGGTGAAAAATGTGTGCTGCCTCCGAGTTTCTCTTCTGCATTTTGTTGGCTGCCAAATTAAAGCACTGATGGCCACGTGGGACCCTGTTTACTATTTTTCTGCAGTCAGCTCTCCAACACCCTGCCCACACGCAGTTAACCTGAATGCTACACTTCGCACCGATGGTTTTAGGTTTCTGGGAGAAGAAAGGAATGACTTTGCTGTTCTGCATGGAAGAATAACCCGTTTAACAGCAGAACTGCAATGGCTGTGACACAGAGCTGGCGTTCTCGCCCCGCGTTTGGCAGCCACCCTGTGTGCTCTCACTGTTGGCTCTGGTGCTGTTCCCAGTGTGAGGTGGAGCCCCAGCCATTCCCAAAGCCACGTGGGACCCACGCTTGCCTGTGAAAAGCTGATTGCTGTTAAAAGGGTGTTCGTGGCAAAGCTTTGTTTATTTATTTCCAAATGTTTTTCTGAAGATGCCAGGAACTGTTACTGCCTGCTATCGTGTGATAGCAATCATGCTGGAAATAGTGTTTTATTGTCACCACTGCCTTGCACTTGCACTTTGATGTTATTCCAGTGCCTTTATTTTGAATCCTTAACAAATGCCAGTGGCTGCAGCTGGTCACCTGTCTAAACCGTCAGGTCAAGAGTTAAGGGACCACAGGTGCAAGACACACGGAGTGTAGAAGAAAAGTCCCTCTATAATGTGGAACTGAGGAGAGCAAGGAAGCTGCTCGCTGCTGGGACAGAGCCCGGTCTGCTTCCTTGCAGGTTCATTACCAAACTGGGCAAAGGGCAAAGCTGGAGTGAACAGAAACCAGTAGCCTCATATAACTGAAAATAATACTTGGTCTAATTACTATAAACGATATTTCTTGTTGGAAAACAACATAATGAGTGGTATAGGGAACTTAAAACCTTTTCCTTGGTAGTTATTAAATTCCACGACCTTTCAGCTTGATTAACTTTTTAACAGATTTGGCTTGAGGCTGTTGCAGGAAACCTCTGAGGTGGGTGTTGGGTCTAATGATCCCCTGCGCCAACAGCTTCAATTATTCCAAATGAAGAACACGGATTATAAAAGCTCCTTCACGAAAGGAAACTGAGAAAGCTCTCATCTGGTCCTGACTGAATGCGGGGTGACAGGAGGGGCCCCAGTGAGAGCTGTCCTGAGAGCAGCGCTGCCTCTGCCTTGGTGATGGGTGCCGAGGGCGGTGCTCGTGATTTCTGTATGGGATGTGCATTCCCAGGTGCCTGTTCTATTCCTGAGAGAGCCTGAGTCCTGCAGCAGCGTTGGAGAGCCCCTCTGCTCGTGTGGGCTGAAGCTGAGCCTCTGCTGCATGGTTTATCCGGCTCAAAGAGGCAGGAAGGAATGGGCACACCCCGGGGTTTCCTTACTTGGTGGGAATATGGGAAATACGGTTTATATTGTTTGAGTGAAATGCATAAAGAGCCACGCTCAGCTCAGCATTGCCCAACGCAACCCCTGCGTTTATCTGCAAAGTAGTTTTTAGGTTGTGGTGGAGGAACATAAATTTGAAATGCTTCCTGGAGGGAAAGGAAAAAGATAGAAAAACAGGGTGTTGCTTTATGGACTTATTTCGGGTGTACAGAAATAAGCAGCACAAGGCACTTGGTATAACGTCTGCAAAGGGCCCCTGGCGAGGCAGCACTCCCTGTGCACGCCTGCTCTCCAAACACTGACACTGTCACAGGGCTTTGGGCAAATCAGAAGAGAAAATGTGACTGTCATCTTAGGGCCCTTCCTGGGAAACGGCGACAAGCCGTGGCACTTCCACCAGATCCCTGGGGAGCGTGCGTGGAATGGGATTTTGCCCATTCGTTCTGTACGCAAGGGATCGCTGACACTCCTAGTAACATTGATTGTTTTCCGCCAAGTACCCAGAGGAAAGTGTAGCAATGCTGGTAACAAAGTTAATTTTGGTAAATATTTACAAAATCCGGCTTTGCCTGACTTTAAAAGTGAAGCAAACCCGAAGAAATAAGGCTCCAAACAAGCTGAAACTGGCCGAGTTATTAAGTGGCGCTCAGGGAGATGATTAAATTCGCTTCAAATTGCTCCGTGCTCCAAACTACTGAAAGTGAATATACTTAAGGATTAATGGAATTTGCTTTTGTCTTTCTTAAAGAAGAAAAAAAAGGCTACTTAAGTCAGCAGTGTGCTTGTCATGCACACGAAGACCCAGAGGTTATGAAAATATGGCACAGTCTTTTCAGTTTTAATGTTTAATTAACATACGCCTCTGAGGAAAGGAGCAAAAGGGATGCCCACAATAATTGTAATTGATCGACTTGCGTTCCGTTCTTTGAAGGTGTGAAAAAACAGGGGTAATAAATGGCTCCCTGATAGCGTGGAACGTCAGGAGAGGGGAATCTGAAATCAGTTTGGAAGAAAAAGAGAGCTCGTTTTTTACTGAAGAAAGAAGGTGTGCCGCAAGTCATCCTTACAAAAGGGCCTGGTGCTTCTTTTTGTAATATAACGAGGATTTGATGAAATCTGTGGAAAAGATGGATGAGGGAGTTGCAGGTTTTCTCAGTATGGATTTTTTTTTTTTTTTTTTATAGTTCAATTCCAAGCTCATGTGGCCGAAGCGATGCGTAACTGCTGAGAGAGACCGAAGATGGGAAACATCTGTGTGGAGCCAACCAAAAGTGAGAGCACAACGTGGGACTTCAGGCACCGCACTGAGGACAAGAGCCGTGCAGGAGCTGCTGTGTGAGAACCTTCTCCTTTCATTTTCCCGAGATGCAGCCACGTGGCACCGTGTGCTGGAGCATCAGGCACCCACCATGGTGTCTGTGGCTGCTGTGCCTTCCTATGTGAAAGCCATTGTGCTGGGGAGACCCCGAGGGTGAAGAAAGAAACAGATTTTCAGAATACTTGAGCAAACACCAAAAAAATGGAGCTGGGTAGACAAATAGAAATCTGTCTCTGTAACCCTACCATCACTATCTGCAGAGAATTAGAAAATGGATTTCCATGCTTTAAAGCAGATCCTTGGGTAATACCGTAATCCTCGGCATGTCTGTGGCTTTCCTCGCCTTGAGAGTCCTTTCCCCACTTTGATTCATAAGACATTTTTAGGAGGAAAGTAGGACTCGCCAATTTCATAGGGCGCGCCACAATTTCCTTAACCATTAAGTAATTATTTTTTGCTGTTACATGGGAATGCAAGTGGGACCAGGTGATCTTTGAGGTCTTTTCCAACCTTAACGATTCTATGGTTAACGATTCCAAGTATAATCTTCTTTTTTTTTTTAATTGAGACTGAAGAAAATCATTGTTGCCCATTCAACATGACGTGTTCAGAGGGGTTCCCGTGGGATCCCACCTTTGGGTGGGCAGCACTGAATTTTCACAAGTCTCCACATTACATTGGAGTTTCCCTTTGCTCCATGGACCTTCTGCATGGGCCTGTGCCACCAAGGAGCTCCCATGCCCTGGCTGCCCCTAGAAGCCGTGGATCAGAGTAAGCATGCATAGGGTGTTATTGCATGCTTTCTCTTGTAATAAAAGAAATAATGAGTTGTTCTCATCTGGCAACTCCTTTTATCTTCTTTAACACTTGACATGATCGTTTCTTGCCATCAACACCTTATTGCCAGTCTCAACTGCCGAGCAATAATCTAGCGATAATGTGCTAATTACTCTTACTGCTGCAATATCTCGGATAAATGCTGAAGAGTTGCAGGATAATTAGTATTTAACCAATTAAGATTGCTGCAGGTTCAGGAATGCAGCTCTTGGCTGTTTTTCCCTGGCAGATTCAGAGGGAATGCAGTAATTTAACAGCGTTCTCAGAACTAAGCAGAGGAGCCGGTCAAAGAGAATATTTTTTACTTTAACAGCGACAGCGGGATCTCACCTTTCCCTCCCAGCTGTCTCCCAAGCTACCTCCAGCTTCTCATTAGACATTGTTAGATTACAGTCGTTCGATTATGGTTCTGACCCCACGTGACCCCACAGTTTTTTTTCCCCACGTATCGGTAATGTGGATAAGTAGAAATATCAGTCTGTGAATTATGATAACAATCAGCGCAGCTTTCCTTCCTCTCTTCTTGCAGACTGTGGCCACGTCCCAGTGGGGCAGTTCCCAGAAATGCTGCAGTGCCTTGCATTGAGCCCTCCATGATAAAATGTAGGAGAGCTTACCTTGCCAGTTAGCAAATAATTCCCCAGTGTCTGAGGGGGAAAAATCCATCTTGGCAGCTGAACAACCTTGCCTGTTTGTCTGCAGGTAGGGCACTTGTGTGATCTAAAGGGATCTAAAACAGGCTAATGCTTGCGTTCATTACCAATTATCGTGGCAATTGCAACTAATTTTTATACAAATTACGTTGACTTCAAGCGAATGTTAACTATCTTCTCTAGCAATCTCTCCTTGCCAATCACACAGCTGCTAACCATGTGTTCTACGTGGCTGGTCTCCTTGTGAGATATTATGGGTTGATGAAAGGACAACTCAGCCATTGGGAACCTTGGGTTCCTCCATGCCTCACAGTACAGCTTCTTGCATGGGTGGATGGGGGCACAGTGCTCATCTGGTGGGGGTGGGGGCCAGCACTTGCTGTGCGGGGGAAATCCTTCAGGTGGAGCCAGTTTTGGAGGACGTACTATTGCATACTTCCCTCGTTACATGCATCCAGCGGTTGGCTTTAATGGTCAGGCAAGGTCCTGTGGGAAGAATTCTTCAAATATTGGCTTCTTGTGCATGAGTCACTGAAAACTGTTCAGTACTCTTAGGCACTACTTAGAGCAGGAAGATTTCTTTGCAAACTTCTCCACTCGTAATTTTCGTTTACCTTCATTTGGGATTTCACCCGTGAGCTCTTGGATTTGCAATCACAGGCAGCTATGCTGACTTAGTCACAGCCCATAGGGGCCAGCTCGAAATGGAAGGTTGTTGTCCTTGTGTGATGCCCTGAGAAATGGCACCCAGGAGCTGAGGGGGATCCCAGTGAGTGCCAGGGCTGGTGGTGCTGGTGGGCAGACCTGGGCGCTGCCTGGCGTCTTGGTGAGTGCTGGAGGAGCCGAAGCAGCTCAGCTTATGTACGTGCGTAGGGAAAAATGAATGACCCTATTTGTGAAAATATGAATATTTATGAAAATAATAAGTATCCTTGAATAAATGGCCCATGAGAAACTCTAGATTAATTCACGGCCAAATCACTAGCTGCGGTCTCACGTCTGTAGCTGTCTGCAGTGAGGGGCTGCACACCCACCCTAAGGCAGTGGCTCTTTATCACCTTGGCTCTGCAGAATCTGCACCAGTTTCTCTTTCAGCTGCTGTTCCGCTCGCTGCAAACTCCTTTTCTACATGAAAGCCGAAAGAGATTGCTCTAATTAAGATATGCTGGAGCAAAGTTAATTTTCAGAGGTTCTTCCAGATGCCAACAGGAACACTGTAATTATTGTGTAGCTGAGGTAATTGACTTCAGCTTAATATGGTGCTGGCTTACAAAGAGCCAGCCAGATGCAGTAATGCAAGCAATGAACAACTTGGCCACAAATATTACCAGCAATGCTCGAAGTAAGTAACGCTGAGTGTATTAATGCCCATGGTCGTGCTACTGCGGCTGAGGAAAGGAGCCGCTGAATTCAGGCTTCTTTCTCAGTGCAGTGGTCAGGCTGTTTATGCCTTCAGAATTTGAAGAAACAAGGTGTTCAGCACGTTTTTCTACTTCTTCTAGTCAGCTGCTCGTTTGCCTTTACCTATTTTCATTTTATGGGGATGCTTTACGCTTTGGAAATGTTTGTCTTTGTGGTGATGTGGCTGGGCAGCAGAGGGTCCCCCGTGTCGAGTGCAGCCTAATGGGGAGACAGCAAAAACCCGCTGTAGAGCTTGGAGAATGATGGGGAGACACTAGGAGATCTAACAGAAATATTTACACCAAGATTCTTTGTCTCTCCTTACATGGGTCGTATTTATTTAAATATAGTTCAGGAAGCCCATGCTTTCTTTAACTCGTATTGATTTCAGAGCATATCGTGAACAATGTTCACAACATAGAGAGGTGGTTAAATGAACTCAGCTTCTCAGGGAGATCACAGTGGGGATAAGAGAATACCGAGGAGAGAAGCTGGAGAATATATAAAATATACATGGATTTTCCCTGGTCCTGTCAGGGCACTGATTATTTCTCTTATTGTGTTATCTCCATGAGTCTCATAGATGCTGGCAGAGCTGCTCCTCTCACCAGGACGGACTGTGCAGGGCTGGAGAGGAGATTCGCTCTTTCTCTGAGAGATAAAGGTAGAAACTCCGAGAGTGTGGTGGCTATGGGGCAGCACAGAACTGTGTTTCTGTGATGTTGTGAATGGTGGGTGGCTATACCACAGCGTGAGGCAGGGTGGTGAGGGGCTAGGAGGGTGCTGGGACGTACCTTGGCGTGCCCATGGCTGTCCCCATGTTGGTGTGCATCTCCTGCTGCACCCACAGCCCACCCAGAGGCACTGCTGTGTTCAGGGGCTGGGGGCTGGCTCTGGATCCTCAGGCAGGCGGCAGGAGGAAGCCCTGCTGTGCGGGTGACACACGAGCAGTTCTGCCTCATGAGCAGGAGACAGACACAGCTATAAATTGTGTAGACAAGCAAAAGAACTCTGACAACCTCTTTGGAGCTAAAATTTACCAGAGAGGGATTTTTTTTGAAAAATATTATTCCACCTTTTTTTTTTTTTCACATATCCTTTCGGAGTGACCTTTATTAATTTTTCCTACGGTGCTAAATAATTAATTTTTAGCGTGAAGGCTGGAATTACGGACCGCAAGCGTCAAGCATCAATGCAACCTGAAACCCACCCTCTGATATTTATCCAGTATTTATTTCTGCCTTTAGCATTCAAGTGATGCAGTAGATAATTCAGAAGAATATATGATCAAATGCAGCTTTTGAGCTGGGAGGACAGGCAGTGATAGCAGCTCCTCTGCTGAAATAACCTTTCGTGATTTCTTTCCCAGGCTGTTGTCTGCCTTTTCCTTTAGTTCTCCCTTTAATTTGACTCTGAGCTATAAAATACCAACCTCATTTGCTTTACACTTGTACAGAAATCCTCATCTTCAAAGTGTTACAGAAACATTAATTAATCCATTCTTGCTATGTGACAGAGCGCAGGAGTGTCCTGGCCCTGACTGAGAGACAAGAGAATTAAAACTGCAGGAATGGACTCCTTGGTCCCAGGAGCCCGGAACCACTGTGACAATTTGCACCCCATAAACATGCCAACCACTGGGAATTTTGTTTTCCAGCACCCAGCTTGCCTTGGATAGTGGGTGAGTAATGGAGGCACCTGTGGTGGGGATGCTCCAGCACTGACGGTGGCATCACAGGAGGAGCAAAATCTGTTGTGTTTTGGGACCCAGAAGCAACCTCAGTCTTGTTCAGAGGGGCTCACGGGCTGCGTCTCACTGAGGCTGTTTTCTGTGAGCTGAATCTGCCCAGAGCTCTGTGAGTGCATCTCGCAGGGTGAGGTGAGGCAGCAGAGCCTGCCCCATGGCTCACTGTGCACAGGCTGTCACCTGTGCTGTGGTGGCTTTTGGGCTGGGTTAAAACCTGTGATTTCAGACTTTTTTTAGGTTGAAAGGTGCAATGAGTGCAGCCAGGTGCTGTTCACAAAAATGCATGAAAATTCACATAGGGGCTGTTTCCATCTGGAGCTGCTGGTGCAGGCGGTCATGGCAGTGCTCACAGCAGCTCCCCATGCTGTGGTTATTCAGCATTTTACAGCGTGGCCATTGAAGCAAAATCTGTTTTTATTTTGTTTTTAAGTGAGACGATGGTGTGTTAAGAGCAGAGCAAACGTTGACAGTGAAATGTCCAGAGGGCAACTTGTGAGTTCCCTTGGTTTATTCAGTATGAGGGGAGGCCTCACTGCAGCCTACATCCACCTCATGGTGGCCCTACAGCTCCCTCATGGAGGCCTGCAGCTCCTTGTGGCCCTACAGCTCCTCATGGCCTACAGCTCTTCTTGGTGACCCACAGCTCCTCATGGCCCTACAGCTCCACTTGGTGATCCACAGCTCCTCATGGCCCTACAGCTCCTCTTGGTGTCCTGCAGCTCCACTTGGTGACCCACAGCTCCTCGTGGCCCTACAGCTCCACTTGGTGACCTACAGCTCCTCTTGGTGTCCTGCAGCTCCTCTTGGTGACCCACAGCTCCTCGTGGCCCTACAGCTCCACTTGGTGACCTACAGCTCCTCTTGGTGTCCTGCAGCTCCTCTTGGTGACCCACAGCTCCTCGTGGCCCTACAGCTCCACTTGGTGACCTACAGCTCCTCTTGGTGTCCTGCAGCTCCTCTTGGTGACCCACAGCTCCTCGTGGCCCTACAGCTCCACTTGGTGACCCACAGCTCCTCATGGCCCTACAGCTCCTCTTGGTGTCCTGCAGCTCCCTCACAGTGGCCTCACAAAGCCCTCTCCATCTGTCTTTTTCCAGACAGAGGCCCTCTGGCACCATCAGCATCCCATCCTGCCTGCAGAAAGCTCTCCATCCTCTGTGGCGCTCTCCGTCAGGAAAGTACTTGCACTTTCCAGACAGTGATGCAGGAAAGGATGTCACCAACATCGTGCTTCTGACACACACCCCTGTAACGTGCCGATACCAGACAACAGTGCTCTGTCAGAACCAAATCCCCATTAGGACAGCAGCGATCTTCCCGAGGCCGCCCCATCTCGTTTGCAGTGCGTGCTGCCAGGCGGCCGTCACGCTGAGGAGCCCCGGGATGCTGGTGCTGTGCTGGCCGTGCTCCCACGCATCAGAGCAGGAGGATTTGATGTGGCATCCTAACAGCCCACAGGAACGTGTGTCAGCAGGATTTGTGAAAGTGTCAGGTAGGAAAGGGGGGGGGGGCAACGAGACCGGGAGCCCAAGGGGCGTGTGAAGAGTGCAAGGAAGCTCTGCATTATTTATCCATTAGACTTAAAGTGAAGTGAAGAGCAGAGTGCAAAGCACCTTTCATCTAACAGGGCAGCCCTCTTCTCTGGAACATTCCCTTTTTCCCCTCATTTCTTTCCTGGCCATTTCTGTTTTATGACAGTGATTCAGGAACGCACGCACTCACAGCCCGCCTTCAACGTGGTTTTGATGTTAAACCAAGTGGTGAAGCAGAGTCAGTGTGTTCCAGAACAATTTTGGAAGCCACAAATAACCCTTTTCAAGTATTGTCTTGAGGACCCGTTCCTGCAGCCACCTGAGGCTCGCTATTTTTTGTAAGAGGAAATAAAATCACGGTGCCAAAAATTACTGCACATCGGAGCTGTTTCAATCATTGCAGGTGAGGTTCCGTCTGCAGTTACCCATTATTTCCAAGGGCCTGCAAGTTTTGGGCAAACAGCAGATTTGTGATGAAGCTTTAAAATCTCAGTCAATAAATTTCTTATCTATGCAAGTTAGAAGTAAACAGAAATTATGCTGTAGAGGTGCCAGAAGTGCTGGAATGTGACTATATCAAAGAGCGACTTCATTAACTTAATTTGACCATGCACAAAGACTGTGGGGATGTGGTACTGTGCACTGGGCCATCAGCACATAGAAGAGAATTGGAAACTGCTTCTATTTGCCACTGACAGATGGTTCATTTCATAGAAAAACATCAGGAAGTATATTAAAAAGAAAAAGAGAAAAAGAAACCTGGAAAGTTTCTCAAGGGGCTATGAGAGAGAGTTTCAGAGGCCATGAATCTATGCAGGATGATCAAAACAGCACTCGGTAACTCATGCTTCACTCTAATGACAGAGCTGGAAATGAGTTGTGCCTGTCCCACTTGTGACTCTCCCTCCCTGTACATTGCCAACATCATTATTTACACCGCTCCGTTGGATTTGGATTACAATTCGTATGCAAGAGTGAGCAATTCCTCCAGCAGAGAGGCTGAGATAAAGTCAGTGTGGCAATGTACCGTTGTGCTGTGCAACAACAGCCCCGTGCTGCTCAGCAAAGAAAGCACAGAGCAGGTGGCTGAGTCTGGATAACGCTGGTATTCGCCCACCTTTGGATGAGCATCGTGGTCTCAGCCTGGTGTCTGAAAGGCAACGTTTTCAGTGTGGATCTGCTAAACTTGTTAATGAATGGGCTTAGAACAAACCTCGTAATTTAAGACATCTTATCCCATCCTTACAAGGAACATTTTATAGAATTATGGAATCGTAGAATCATTCAGGTTGGAAAAGACCTCTAAGGTCATCAAGTCCAAATGTCCGTTTACCACCAGTATTGCCCACTAGACCGTGTCACCTAAGTACTACATCTACCCTTTCCTTAAACACTTACTATGTTACTAGTGCTGGGAAGCAGTTAGAAGAAGAAACCTGAAAAGTTGCATAGAAGGGACTGGAAAGGGGGTCTCTGAATGGGACAAAAGCCCTTGAGAGTTTGAACTGCGCTGAAGAAAGCTCGTTCTGTGGAGTGTCACGCTGGGGCCAGCAGAAACCCCGGCTTCTCTTGTGCAGAGTGGTGGCTCAGTCCCCTGATTATTGCTCTTCCTTCCATACAGAAGTTGGTTTGATTTACTTGCAGAGCAAATAAAATTGCTATGTACGAGCTCTACAGAGACTGAATGGGAGAGATGAGCCCCGGAAAGGTCACCTACCAAAGTGCTCTGCGACATCCAAAAAAAACTGAACATGAGTGTGGAGCGGCAACTAATGGACCTTAATACATCTGGAATTGTCCAACCGGGAGCAGGAAACACTTGCAGAGGATGAATGAGGTATTAATATTTGCGCTAGTCTAATTCTCACAGCTGCTGTCTGAAGAAAAGGTCTGTGTGGTTAAGATCCCCCCTCACTAATGGAGCTGGCAAAGGAAAGCCAGCTCTGAAGTTAACGATAGATGAAGTGCTCAGGCAATGTTTCATAAAACCATAGAATGGCTTGGGTTGGAAGGGACCTCAAGGACCATCCAGCTCCATCCCTCCACCTCAGGGGTGATGATGCCAGATTGTCTCTGGGAGCCTCCTCCAGAGCAATTTAGCAAGTGGGAGTGAAAAGGGAACAAGAGCCAGCCAGGGACAAGCACCGAGCTAAGCACTGGTGTCAGGAGCAATCACCAGTGGTTGCTGAGCTGTCTCCAACCCAGGAGCAGAAGGGGATGCTTCAGAAGCGAGAGGTTATGAGCACTGTGAGTAAGGCAGTCGCGGTGGCAGGCTCAAGGTATAAAAGCACGGAAGATGTATTCGTTCTTTTTATAGTGTTTTTATTTTCACTGCAGTGGGGAAAAAAAAAAATACACCACCACTACAAATTGATATTCTGATTAAACTGGAGGACACCTGCCTCTGGTAATGGTGGAATTAAGCTAATTATCCTTTTATTGCACCATTCTCGAGTCTTTATGTAATTCTCCATTTTTTTCTTGTCTTTGCCGCTTCTAAAAAATTCCTTTTAAACAGCGTGACTGATTTCTCTTGTAGGTTTGTTTTTCCCTTCTTACAGAGGGAAATGTTTAAGTAGTAAGCGGCTCCATTTCATTCTCTCTTCAGTTATTAGGTAAGGCCTAATTATTTGTTATTTTTTAGGGGGAAAAAAAAAAGACAGTTAAAAGACTTTGTGTGAATTGTATAAAATCTTCCCAGCTTCAGCTGCAATAGCTGCCATGTCCTTAGGTGGTGCGAGCCACTTCAGTAGTTTGGTTTGCCTGTCCACACCTATGATCTGGCTCCACTGCACAGAGCATTTCTTGATGAATTGTAGCCTTTCAATACGCAGCTTTTCCCCAAGAATAGCAAACCATTAGGCTTCCTTTAAGTGTCTTTCAGATATTACAAAGAGAGCAGATAAATTATTTAATGACAAAATGCTCATTTTTAGGGTTGCTCGAAGTTCCAGGGATCTTCCGTTCAATGGAAAGAATATCCAAGGAAAGCTTGTTCACCGAAACCATCACTTCTTGGGATGTAAGTTCTCAAAATAGCTTCTTATCACATTAAATGTGCTGGGGAAAATTGGGATGTCTGTGTCAATGAGCTCTGAGGGGGCAGAGCTCTGACCCTGAGATCAGGGAGCAACACCGAGCTCCCCAAGATGCGATAGTGCTGAATCTCAGCGTTTGAAGGTGCTAATTAGCTTCAGAAAATGCACATGCTATCTCAGGTTGTCACACTGCTGGCACTGAGAAATAAGAGCTTGGCTGTGGGAAAAACCACCCCGTAAATACTAACATAGGATGCAGAACAAGTGAAGCGCTTGGGCTGGGCAGCTCTGCACCCATGGGGCTCTCTTCCCTCTCTGCCTGGTTGGTGCTGCCTGACTTCTGGGGCTGGTGGGGTGTCCCCAGGGGATGGACATGAACATGCTGGACAGCCCAGCACGTTCCTGGCGAGCCCGATGCATGCGTGTTTACATCCTCAGGGAGGGGGAGGCAGACGTTGGAAAGAGGGTTATTTTGTTAGCAACGCAGTGAAACATTTTCCTCTCTAAATAACGCACTATTGACTTTGTGCTGTGTGTAAATATCTTTTAGGGTATGCTAACTCTGGGAGGGACGGTATGTTCCTGCTGAAGTTTTGTGGGTTTTTTTTTTCTGCTGCTTTTTATATATCATACATAAGAATTCCTGCTCCGGGTGATGCACACACCTGGGACTGAGTTTGAATTGCCTCAATAATAGGTAATGGGAAATGCAGGAAACAATTGCTTTCTTCTGATACCTCCCCTTCTTTATGCCCTCCCGGCCCAAAGAGAAAGCAGCAAAGGCTTGATGAGAAAAACATAGACTGTGCCAACAGAGCCCGGAGGAGCAGCAGATTAGAACAGAGGAAAGAGACTTTCTGAGCACGTCTGTGGTTTTCTGTGGGGATGTCCTCAGGTGTGAGACTGAGCCCCGTCCGTCCCCTGCTGCCTGCAGTTCTCTGCGATCCCACAGGCTTTCCTTCTCTTCTGCATTGAATACTTCATTAATTACTGCGCAGTGGTGTTGGTCCACGTGATGAACCTGGAAGTTCTCGACTTGGTGCTGAGCTACGTCTGTGTTGGTGTGTGCATGTAGGGAACCTGTCTGTATGTAGGCAGGCGTGCACATATGTACAAGTGCACATGCATGTGTACGTGTGCATGTACATACACAGCTTGCCTACAGGACAGTATGGTTGGGAGGGAGTTTAAAGCACGAGAAGACAGCTTTAGACCCACAGCATCTCTGCTGAATGCATTGGGAGCGCCTGGTTCAGCACAGCCCCTCAGCACCAACCAGCTCCAGCAGCACGGCTGCCTGTGCTTGGCTCCCTGGAGCTCCTCGGGCACAGATGGGGAGGATTGGTGCCTGAACGTTAGGGGAAGCAGGGGCCCAGCACTGTGAGCTCTGCATTTCCATAAGGGCAGTGGTTGTGCATTAAAAATTCCCCGAGGTAGATGGCAGCGTATCTCATGGGCCTCTTGCCATGTGTGTGATTCCGGTGAATAAAACCACTAAAATGATGATAACGATTTTCTTCCCTTCGGTGATGTTCAACACCAATTGCTCTAATAGCCAACCATTAATTTTATATGTTGCTTTTACTAAACTCATTTTCCCTTAAGTGATATTTTCAGTGCAACCCCTTAACACCTATTACGTTTTTTGTTTGTTTGTTTTGCTTTGTTTTGTTTGGGGAGGGGATATTTTTCTGGGTGTTTTTTTTTTTTTTTGCCATCACAGAAATGCCTTTTATTTCCTGTAAGTGGTGAGATGACATTCTTGCTCGTGAAGATGAAGGACAAGAAATGCTTTGGATTGAGGTCCTATACTAATCCACAGCCATCACACGCCCACCATATTGTTCTGCTGGACCTGGACCCAGAGGTAACTCACTGAGAATTATGGCTGTGTCCTGGGGTTAAGCTGGGTACGTGGTGATGCACTGTGGCCATTTTGCAGACTGCTCTGGCTTCTGGAGCTGAGGTGAGCCAAAGCCTGGTCTGCTTGGTACTCATGAACTTATTCAAAGTACAGTTTCCAAACCACTTTCTGTCATGCAATCCTTCTGGAACAAAGTCGGGGAGCTGACTTTGCTCCCAGCTGGAATCCCCTTTGCAGCTGGTGGTACTTCCCTATTATCTCGCCCTGGCATCTCCTCCTGCATCAAGATCTCCAGGCATGGCAAGAGCTTTGTGTGTGAGAATTATTCCATCTGCAACTTACTTAAGAATCCTTAGCTTCTTCAGAGCAGCTCAGCCCATGCTGCCCAGCACAATCAAATGCAAAGGCGGAGGCACGAGCAGCACAATGCTCTTGCAGAGAGGAACCGGTGCTCCAGACAACCTTGTCTCATGAAAAGGTGCGGAGAAGTGTTTCTATAGCAAACTGCTTTTTGTCTCGAGAACATTTCACTATATCAAGAGCTTCACCACCGCAAGCTCCAGTGATTGTCACAGATATTTACAACCTGCAGGCAGGGAAACCATCACAGATGTAAGGTGGGAAAAAGTACAGATACATAAATTTAGCTAACGCACATCTGACTGACTGGGGGTGCAACTGCAAAGCACGCTCCTCTGAAATAAGAAAAAAAATAGAAGTCAGGAAGAAATATGGGTAGCATTAATCTCTCACCATGAATGCGGCGACATCACCTTTCCAACACAATTGCTTTTTATTTCACTTTAAAGAGACTTTGGCTTGGCTGCCAATAGGAAAAATGAGATTTTTATGAAGAGGTCTGTGAAGAACGCTGTGATTAATCTTGAGGCAAATCTCAGAATGTTCTGAAGAAGTTTCTATTAAGCAAGATGCTAATTTTATCATTTCCACTCTTTTCTGCGTTTTCCTTTAGGATAGAGTGAGAAATTCTAAGCATTAAACCTAATGCCAGTCCTTTGATTACCCAGCGAAGGGGAGCAAGCTGAACTGCCCGTGATGGATTGACTTCTATTAAATTCTTCAGGTGTCACCATGAGTGTGAACTCTATTTAAGTAACACCGCTAGAGACTTATTTTATTATATAATTGGTAAGAAATATAGCCTAGGAAGCCTAGACAATGGAAGTGGCTTCTACAGGAAATATTTCACTAAGAGACAGCTACATGGGAATGTACTGGAAGCTGAAAATTGAGTTACGAATTAAATAGGTAAAAAAATAATTCTTCACATATCAGAAAGCTCTACTGCTTTTTTTATGGACTTTGGGAGAGACTGGCATTATTTATTTGTAGATGTAAAATCAAACAGGAGAAGGGCAGTGGCTTAAGCAGATTAGACTTAACAAGGCTTTTTCCTTTGCCCTGCCACCTCAATATCTGCACTTGGCTTATGGAAAATAAGGCCAGACTCCAGCGTGATGGAAAGAAAAAGGAAAGGGGAAAAAACACTTGATGAGTTGCCAAGACAACTTCAGGGAGACGGACTTCTTAAGTTAGGAACGAACTTGCACAAGCTGGGAAGGATGCTGAAGGCTGATAAGCGGGTAGGAATGCTGTGCTGAGCCAGCACGAGGCCCAACACTTGCAATTAATTCAAGTTAACTAGAAATGAAATAACATTTTTAGATTCCTCAGTGTTTTTCTACCCTATAGTTTTTACAGCTCTTTAAAGAAAAGACCCCTCTCTAGTTTCAAGGCTAGTTTCAAGAAGTAGGTTTTTCCCATCACGTATGTTTGCTCTAGTCTTCATCTAATGCTATCAAACTTGTAAGACAGTAAAAGTTTGAATTAAGTTTTTGAAACTCAGTGCCAAACCCGTGTCTCTGAGCTGGGAGGATACGAGTCACCTGATGATTATTTCTAACAATGGCCAACTAATGGATTTCAGAAGCACAGATCAAAAGGTTGTTCTCAAATATTTATTATAATAAGATGAACAAGCAGCAGGCCGTAACTCATGTGGTAGAATGAAATCCTTGCTAAATCATCACATCATAAAGAAAATTGCTTTTTTAATTTAATATTTCTCTTTCAGCTGTTTCTATAGAGACATGCTAATTTAGGAGCTTAATTTATTATCTGGAAGAATATTATGCCAGATACAAGTTTTCTCCAAATCACTTTCAAGTGAAACCAAAGGCTCACGTAAGCGCGGCATGTGAGCAACAGCGCAAATTGCCTCCATCATTATTGCATAATGGGAAATCGTGTAATGGCTCATCATTCCTCTGGCAGCAAAGGAGTGGATAATGATGCTCTTTGCTGCTAGTTCGGTCACCGAAATGCTGTAAACTCAGCAGTGATAAAACAGCAGCCTTTTTATTAGAGATGTAGCATGGCAGCGACAGAAAACCATTTCTTGCTTGGGAAAATGTTAGTCCTATCTAACAGTTGACCTGGCACACGCTGGAAATAGACAACAGCAGCTCCCTGCTTTGCTTCAATCTGCCACTGTAGCCTCATTATCTTTGCAACAACTGGAGAAAGCTCTTTGATAAGTGTTTTCTCTATAATCCACCCAGCATGAGGGAGGTCAGGTCCACAAACAGTGCTGTAAATAGGAAACATCTGTGCGCCCATCAGTGACGTGCACCCATTCCCATCCCCATTTCTTGCCAGGATGCTGCATGGTGACATGGCAGCCTCATCCCACCCTGCCCTACCAAGGGCCAGCATTTGGAGGAGCTCAGCCCCTGACTCTCTGCATCTCATGTCCGTGCTCTTCAGGTACAGAGCAGCTCTTGGGATGAAGGCCAGGAGCTCCCCTAGGAATGCCCCAGACAAGGAGCTGGTCCTGCTGGTGTGGGGAGCGGGGTTCCCCCCAACGAGGGATGCTGTATGGACGGAGTGCAGACCATGCAGCACCTCATTTCCAAAAGCTGCCTGGTAGGGGACCAAAGCTGGAATAATGGCTGTGTAAGCTTTCTCCCATAACCTCAAATGTTATTTAACTCTTCAGACATATTTTATTGAAAGTATCATAAATAGAGGACAGCTTGATGGTGTGGGTTATCTTTAGTTTGAATGACCTGGTTTATATCACTTCATTTTCTCATGTGAAGCAGTCTACAGTAGAAATGATCATATATTATCAAATGATGCATATTTCATAAAGTGTTTAAGGGAAAAGATGATAATCCAGTCCAGTTAAATACGGAGATGTCTCTAGATTAAGAAACCACCAGCCAGTTACCAGCTATGCTGAATCAGGGGAGTAAGCTATTCCTTTATGTAATTTGGATGTGGTTTGTGCAGAGCATAAACTAAAGAATTGACGGAGAGGGGGGGGAAAAATACTGCTTTGCTGGTCTTTCATAAGCTCTGAAAGACTAGGAGTACTAACAGAAAGTCTACAGCTTGTATCTATATATACCACACACGGTGCTTATACCATATGTGATATATATATAATATCACATGCAGGACACCTCCTGCCTTCTGGTGCTGGTGCTTTGGCTCTGAGGCAGGAACTGGCTCCAGGAGGGCTGGGCTAAAAGTGCTTTTATGCTTTTACAGCTTTTTAAAATTGTTTTGCTTATTTTTCCTTTTTTTTTCTCCTTTGCACTGAGAGATGTACCCTTGCTTTATATAGCAAGCGCAGCTCTTTTACTAATTAGAGGCATTTCTATAGCACTGAAGTTTAAAGATGAACCTTGAGATCATTATCTCATTACTTTGCCGCCACCAGTTGTTATTTGCTGCTCACAATTGATTTCCCTTTATAATAAAGCATCGTGTTTCATTTCCCAGAGATTGATTCACAGCCTTCTGAAGAGTGGAGAAATCTTTCCAGTGAGTTGTGTGCTCCTTGGGCAGGAGATTTCAGGGCATTAGCAGTCCTTCATGGAACAAACTAGAAGCTTTAACAGGACAAAGGCTTTATGCACGAGATAAATGGGTACCGACCAGGGGCAGCCTGTAAAATCCTTCTCCCACTTGCAGTTTTAAAATTTATTTTATGTATTTTATCAAAAAAACACAAAGTAACAGAGGAAAGGGAGAAGCTGCAAGCGCATCTGGCTGGAGAATATTGCACGGAGGAAAATGTTCCTCCAAATTGCACTTTTATTTGATAGAGATTTCAGAATTTAAGGTTTAGATTCCAAGCTGGGGAATGCATATTTTGAGCTCATAGAGGTATCCTTCTGGGGATATATCATTTTGCTGAGGGCAAGTAGTTCTGTAGGACCTGCCTCCATTGTGCAGCGTGACACAATGACAAGGAGCATCACGAAGCATCTCAGGCTCCTGCACATCTCTTACATTTCCCATCATCTCTGGTAATGGATCAGGGCTTTCATTTTTCTCGAGTGTCGTGTTCACAGCCTGGGAGCCTGGAGGGCTGTGCCCTGCAGTGCTGCTGCCCTCCCTGCATGCTGCCCACTCGCCCCCTGGCAGTGCCTTTTTATTGCCTTTTTTGTTTGATTTTTATTGCTGTGTCTTGTCTGGTGTATTGCTTGGAATCTTTTTTTAGTATATGTAGGCATTACTTTGGAATTTGTCAAACTGTGGGTATGAGTTCCATCAATCTATGAATACAGCTGGCCAGACAGCTGCCTAAAACACAGATAGGACACAGGCCCATTATAGGAAGGAGGGAATCATTTTGAAAACATCATAATAAAAGATGGTGCGAGTCCAATGCGTGGCTTTTAGCAGGGAGAAAGCAATATTGGTGTCCTGTTTCTTAAAGCTGAGTGTGAGGCAGTGAATTTATTGCTAATGGCTTTATCTCCCTTCTCTGTCTTGTTCCTTGGATACTATTACTTTAAAGAATCGTGTTACTTTCATATTACAGATTGATAAAAAAAAAAGAACAGGTTTTGTGGCTGGTCTGCCTGGGAGAAGACACAGTGGCCATGGACTGGGAAATGCCGTTCACTGAGGCCCTGCAGGAGAGATGTCTTCCTGCTGCTTTTGTAGGAGCTCGGGAGGCAAGATTTGGTGATCTTCCTCTGACAGCTGAGCACTAGTCACTGCTGCCAAGTGCTCACAGGATCCTGTGCCTGGGGGGCTGGGATTCACCTCTCAAGGAGGTTTCTCCAACAGCAACAGCGTGCAGAGTAACACATGTTCCTCCCAGCACGAAACAGCTACCAGGAGCAAGATCCAACGCCTGATCTGTAAGCCTGCTTTCCTGGAGTGCTGCAGCCTGAATGGCCTTTGTCTCATCCCAGTCCATCTGCAGTGATAACTCTGGAACGTGTGCAGAAACCGTCACACTGCTGGTGGTGAGTCTGCAGTGCATGAAGGGCGAGCATAGCAGCAGGGCTCTGTGCTCTCCTTTCAGAGCCACAGAAGCCCAGAATGGCACTGGGAGCCCAGGAGGGGCCTGAGGTGCTGCAGCAAATTCACATTCCCACCACAAAAGATACATCTCAAATAACATTACGCTTAGCGGGTTTCCGCATCGCTTCTTATGAAACATCAGCTTATGTGCCAAGACAGGCATTGAGGTTACCAAAGAAGCACTTATAAATAAAGCAATACTGTAATCTGCACTATGCATTATAATGGGATCTTTAATTATGTGATCTCACTGAGACCTCTGCAGAGATTAACTGCATTCAGAAGATGACTTAATTACCAAGTATTTCCTTTTATTTCCTCTTCCAGCCAGCACAGGTTCTTAGTTCAGTCACTGGACTGCCAGGTGGGTAATTTGGATGAGATATTTGGTGGTGCCTGTAGGGACTGTCAGGTTCTTACTGTAGCAACAAGTGATCCTATTTTTACGATGCTTCTTTGGGGTAATGTGAAGCATGTGGGTGTTATGGAGGAGCTGGGGCTGAGTTCATTTGCATGGCTGCTAACCTTGTTGCTCAGCTTGTGGCTCTTTCAGTCCATATCTGTTCTGTCACTTTCTCCAGCCTAGTTGCTGCCCCAATAGAGGCCGCTTGCAGGCTCTCTGCAGCTCTGCTCGTGTCCCACAGTCAGCTGCTGAGGGGAGAGGCTGCACCATCCCATCACCATGCGAGCTCAAGCAGGGCGCCCAGCACCACAGAGAGCTCAGGCTGGGAGCAGAATGAGTGCACTTTGCTGCCCTCCTTCACACCCCACAGAACCAGGCAGACACCGTGAGAAGAGTCGAATGCAGAAAGCTATGATGCTTGGAGCATCAGGAGTGCTCCTGTGGATCAGACCAAACCACAGAGAGCTTCCTCTCCTTCCCTACAGGTATGACAAGCAACTCGGCAAAACTGAGAGAATTTCTGATAATTTGTGTATGTACAGTTATATTTGCTTGCTTGTTTCCCTGGTGCACCATTTCCAATGCACTTCACAAAATGCACCTAGTGCTGCCAGCCTAGTTCTGGCCTTATCAGGAGAAAACAAAAAGGAAAACACAGGGCTTCCCAGAATCTGTGCATTGCTCTTTCATGAAGTGGGAAGATCACAAGGTGATAAAAACAGCTTCAAAAAGAATGGCAGATTTAGCAGTAAGCATTTCTGATGTGCCTTCCAACCACTGCAGCCCCTTCTTATCAGGAGCACAGCTCCTGTGTGTGTGTGTGTGTTTGCTGCAGACCAAATGTACTCGTGGTGCTTCCCAGTGTGGTGCAGGCTTAATTGAGCGGCTGAGCACAGGAGTGTAATTGATTTTCTGTAGTTTGGAGATGCGGGGCATTGGTTGGAGAAGCAGCACGACCCTCGCCTGAGGAAGGATTACTCACTCTGTACTACACCGTGACTTAAAAACAACAGTTAATCAGCACCCAAATGCAACTTCAGTGCAGGTTTTATTTATAATTGCTGTTTGTTAAACATTTGGATGAAATCCACGAGTCTAGGAAATACAAGAGAAACAGTTTGTGATGATTTTCTGGAGGTAGCATATAGACACAGTGGAGGTCCTCATTCTACTGAATAATGCTTTTCAGAGGAAGCAGCACAGGTCCCACGCATTGATGAAGACTTTGGATCAAACAGCTCACACCTCAGGGTGTTTGTGGATGGGATTTCTTGTTCTTGCAAATGCAACATAACGTTGGAGGCTGAACAAACCTATGGGTTTGTCTGATAAGGAACTTACTGATGAGCGGAAGAGAGGAAGAAATGAATGGGTGTGCAGAGGCTAAAAGTGATTAAAAGAATGAAAAAGCAGCATCTCTACCTGAACAACAGAAGAGTGATCAGGATCAGAACGGGTCAGATGATGGAAAGCAGAGAAATAAGGGTGAGGAGAGGAAAAGAAGGAAGAAGATTTGAAAAAACCCTTGAACTAATGTGGGAGGCACCTGGTAAGAAGAGAGAGAAGGGGTGGTTGGAAGGCAGGAGGTGGGGAAGCGATGGGGGAAGAGAGGATGTGGTGAGGTCCTTGGTGCCAGCACTGCCACCACATTGCTCCTCCCAACACCTGCACCATTCCTGAGTCCTCCCCATGGGCTGTCCAAACCACCAAGCACCCTTCCAAAATTTGGCTTGGCTTGGGCTCTCACAGATGACTTCCCAAAACTGGGCCCACAAACTGCACATTTTTATATCTTGACAGACCATTTCCAACGGATGTGTTTTATTAGAATGGACTTTAAAACGAATCTCTGCTGGTAAAATTTTTGTATCCTTTTAATTGGTCTTAAAATCACACTTGGATTTTTATTTTTCTGTCAGCCTCATAAAAATGATGTCTTGTTTGCAAGTAATTACATATGGACTGCTGATGTGCATTCCCTGTTGAACGTCTGTGGAGGGTGATGGTTTTATTCCACGAAGCGAGGTGAGAGCCGCAAGCCTGGTGGCAGCTTGTCTGCACACAGCCAGCTTCTGCAGGGAGGGCTGGCCTGTCCTGTTTCGGGCCTAGGAAAAATGCAATTTTCATTTACTTTCCTGGACTATTATTTTGCCAACAAGATGACTGCTTTGCAGGGAGGCAGAATTTCCTGTCCTGTTCCTTAGTGTTTGAAGAGTTACCGATAACAAGATATATTTGCAAGCTTTTGTTGCATGGGTTTTTTTTTTTGTTGTTGTTGTTGACTGGGATAAACACGAGCTGTCAGTCAGCAGGGATAATGCTGCTGTGACTGAGGCCACTCCAGCAGCTCTGCTCAGATCCATGGGGACACCAGGAGCAGTCTCGCTGAAGAGACCTTCCTGTGCTGCAGTTTGCTTTGCAGCACTTTATCCTCTGTTGGAAGTGCCTTGCCATATTAATATTCCAACTGTTAAAGATTTAAGCTACCCAGGGAGTTAATTACGTTAGAGTTTACTTTCAAGACCTCTCAGTGATTCCCTCCCGGGATGCCCCTGGGGTACGGCTGTCCCTGCTTACCAGAGAGTTCCTGTGCTGATTGAGGGTGATGGTTTCAGTGCCTCTGCAAATGGATGTGTCTGGGAGCAGCTCTGCTGCCAGCTGCTTCAAAAACCAAAAGTGCTGGAGATGAAATCTGAATAAGCAGTTTGAGACGATATCAAGATTTCGGCTTTGCTGGGGGCCAGAATTGCATTGCAGGAGCTGTGTTAGAATCAAGGGTACCAGTGGGTTTGGATGAAACAAAACAGATTCCTGATTTTTCCCCAGATAGGTATGGGTGGAATGATTTAAGAAAAAATCCACCTTCTGAGTTGTTTCTGCTGGAGAAGGTTGTGAGTGGGCTGACCACGCTGAAGCTCCCCTGGCTGTTTGTTGGGTACCAACCAAAGACCACCCTGCCTAACTCCATGCAATTCATAAATCCCTTTGTTTCTTGCATAAGCTTTGGTTAGCCAGAGTTCAGCATTACTGAATGTAAGGACTCAAAGGGATTTGTTAAAGATTAAATATTTATACGAGTAGTAAGAACATCCAGTTATTCATTAAACAGGGTAAATGTACTGAAGGGACATAACGCTTTTGTTTCAGAGCATAACATCTCACTGAAGGCTGACATTGGGAAGATTGTCCTATGAGCGTTGGTCAGCCAGTGGCAGCTCCTGTGAAATAAGGAGACTTGGGTACAGTTGGTTTGGTCAGTACTGATAGGAGACCTCTGTATGAGGAAGCACCTGAGTCTGAGAGCGAACCTCAGTTCCCTCCGCTGCCATAAGGCCCAGGAGAAGGGTCTGTGCAGCTGCTGAAAGTGAGTCTGGTGTGGGCACGGTATTCCATGAAGTGCAGAATGAAAATGAGAACATGCATCAAATATCAGAATGCATTGAAATTAAAAGGCCAGGCTTTTTACCTAATTGATGGATTATGGAGCGGCAGGCTGCATTGGGTGAATTAATTATGGAGAAGGAAAGACAGAAGAAAGTGAAATACTGTCGCTGTTGTGGCCGTATTAATTGTTCGCCATCTGTCTGTGGAAATGAAGGAGAAACAGAACAAAAAACGAGAGCTCAGAAGGCTGCTTGTGAATGTCAGAAATAACCACTGAAATGCTGAGGATCCCTGATGCTTCTGAGGCACACTACGGCTAAGAAGGGGTAAAAAAGATTTGAAGGAATCAAAATGGTGGAAGAGCAATTCCCATGGGTTTCAGTGGGTGACGGAGGCTTCCCCAGGTGTGATGGTGCTGGCTTGCTCTGTGCTGCTGCCAGATGTAGGGCTGCCAGATGTAGGGTGGCTGAAGCACTCTTGACCAAACTAGAAAGAAAAAAAAAGAGAGTTATTGTCTGCTCGGCACCGTGATCAGACAGCCTCATCAATGGAGGTTATCCTGTTTCCCTCCAGTTGCCTCCATTCCTTTAAGTGATGTGCCTTCTGAGGCTGAGATTTTCTCTAATCTGGGAACTGAGGGGAAAATCCCTGAGTAATGAGAACGCCTCTGTATTTTTCTTTTATCATGATGGCCTTGGAGTAGATAGGGTTTGTGATGTGGATACTGCTCTCGGTAAGCTCACGGAACAAGCGAGCTGTGTTCATCCCTGAGACATCCTCAGTGCAAAGCCAATTTTCCAGCTGCAGAGACTGCTCGGTGCTGTCTTTGCAGCCCTCCCCATGGCTCCTGTTGATGTTGGTGCTGGTGCTGGAGTGGGGACAGGGACGTGACCCTGGGGCACGGGAATGGGGGAACAAGTGTTCCTCTGCCTGTGGGTGGGTGTTAAAATGTGAGGTTTGAAAGAAGTTTGCAGAGTTTCAGTGGCTAATCCTTACACTTTCGTGCACAGCTGAGAGACTGAGTGGGGATGGGCGATGGGTTGAGATTGGACTTGATGTTCTCAGAGGTCTTTTCCAACCTTAATGATTCTGTGATTCTATGATGACTCCATGACTCTGTCCTTAGCAAAAAGTTTCAGACCTGTCTTCCATGCATTTGCTGGCAAGTTCATGCAGGCCGTGTGCATCCTCTCCTAGCAGCACAGTGGGGAAATTGAGACAGAATCAAAAAAATTAGATCTGGGGTTTGTGCTCAAGAATATATATCCCTTTTTCTGGGATGTATATCCTGGCACCATGATTTCATGCTAAAAATGCTGATGCTGTGAGAATAAAATTGCAAGTGGATGCGTGTGATGGAGAAAGTAAGAGGAAAAGGAGAACAGTAAAAGAACTTCAAAAAGAGAGAGCCAGGAAGCAAGGGATGTGCAAGCAGCTCCCCACGGTCAGCTCAGTCAAATTGCGATGAAATTCTTGTCTGTGCAACAGAAAGCAAACAACTTGTAATTCCGTTCAGAGCCAAGGTTCCCTTAGAATTGGAATCATCTTCTGAGTGTTGAAATGTGTCTGACGCTTTTACTGCATTATTTTCAGAACAGCCTTGCTGTGTTCCCACTGGGCAGCGTGCTGGGTGCCTGTGCAAGCTTGGCGAGCTTTTCTGGCGTGTCTGTGCTCGATGTTAGTGCAAATAGTGCAGTTCATGAGTGACTAAAAAGCCCAGTCTGCGGTTTCTCTCCACAGTGGCTGAACTGTGGTTTTCCATTTCATACATCACTTACAGCTCAGTGCAGTGATTCCACAAAGCCAGCACGCATCCTCCAGACAGAGCCAAGAGCAGAAGTACAAAGATTACTTTTAAGACTTCTGTTGTCATCACCATCACGCGTGCTTGACACCAGGTGGAATTTGCTGCATCTCACCAAGTTGCCTGGAGCACTGCTTGGCACCTCAGCACGCATTCAGCTGAGTTAATTCCTGAGGTCAGTCCCATAACTGTGCCTTTGCCTATTCTATTGCCTGTGCCCTCCTCCCAGCACCTGGCCTTGGTCTCAAGGGTCTGCTGGGTCCGGTGCATGCAGAGCCACTTTTCCCCCAGCCTGCTGTGCCATCCATCCCTTCTCTTGTGGCTTGGCTGTATACTTCCCTTCCCTGGGCAGATGCTGGTCCTTCCTTGCCCCCTTTTTCTTATAGGATGCTGCAAAGTAGCAGTGTCATTAGTGCTTTTACAGCTTTGTTTTACTGGCATTGGAGGTAGCAAGAAAACTTTAACTAGAGAGTACTCTTTGTTTCAGTGGGGATGAAGTTTCCTTCCAGTAGTGCCCATCCTCCTCCTAGAACCCCACTTGAGACATGCTTAGCAGCTGCATCTCTTTGCGGTGAGCTTTCAGCAAGTGCTGTCTTCAAGCACTAAAACTAAGCACTGCAATGTGTCGCCGCCATTCATTTGCATGTTGGAACAACAGAACCTGAAGGCTGCCTGTGTTTGGGGGTTTGCTTTAGGAGATTTCAATGATTTTGAAGATACAATAGCTGGCAATCTATCTTAACCTTTCATTTGGAAAATGAGACTGGGTATGTTATAAGATTTCTCTATTAGGCTTTTCTCTTGATGGTAAATAGCAAGAGAAAAAGTAGCAGTATCCATTCCTTGGTGGCTCAGAATCACTTCTGCTCAACAGAGATCGAAGGAAAAATAACATCTTAAGCAACTTTAAAGTTTACTGCTCTTCCAGTTCTGTCCCATATAAGGGAGAAATTTATTTCTTTGTATTTATATTCATAAAATGTTTATGTAGTACTCAGTAATGAATGGTTGTTCACTGTGCAGAAACCATTCAAAGCTATTGGCATCCATCTCTCCGAGTGCTATTATTTTACCAGGAATTCCTGCTTCTACTCCATTACCCGGCTGCAGCCCCATGCCCTCCTCACCCTTTCCCCATCCATGCCTTGGCCATGTTCCCTCTCCCAGCCTGGTCTTTCTCCTCTGGTTCCACTGGGAGATCAGAGCCCACCGGTGCTCCAGCGCTGCAGCGTTATCATTAATGCCGACTCAGAATCCATTCAACACATTTAGATATCGCGTGCTGTCAAATTATACCGATTTTAATAAGTTGGCCAATTTTCAGCATTCCCTTCATCTGATGTAATTGAACTTTAACTTCAGGCGTTTAAGACTTGATCATTACTTTCAGGGCATGCCTTCTAAAGTGGATTGCAATTACAGAAAGACAGTATCGTATAAGAATCCTGATGGGCTCATAAGACGCATTTTCAATTTCTCCACATTAATTAAAGAATTATTTTAAAGCTATCTAAGAGGCTATTATTTATGGATGCTGATTAGTATTTTGACCCTTCGTCATGCAAGCAATAAATTATTTGGAAAAACAGGTTGGACCACGGTTCAGAAATGGAAGAGAAACCAAAAGAATTGGGATCTGATCACAGTGAAATTGTTGGCCTGATTGCTTTCCTTTCATGCGGCTGAGAATTGCAGCAAAACTGGGAATACAGCAAAGATTGATGGCTTTGCAGTGTCAGCTTCCCTGTAAAAGTGGACGAGTCCTTGAGCAGACTCATTCACTTTTCCAACAGAAGATTTTACTGAAAAAATAAAAGACAATAACCACAGAAGTGACAGAAATCCGTACAGCTGCAGTGCATAACCAGAAGAACAAGCTCAATTTTAGTAAGATTTTAAATTTGGTTGCAGTGCCTACAGAGGCACCAAAGCAGTCGGCTGAGCTCACTTGGTGCTCAGAGCGCTGAGCTTCTCAATGATTGTTCAAATTAATCTGAAGCCCTAAAGGTTTTCAGGAGGACCCAGATAAAACTGGATAGAAGACAGAGAGAAGCCACACTTTCAGACTGGTAAGATGAGATTGGAGGGTCTCAGACATCTCGCAACAAATTTGGGTCTGGTTTGGAACCATCTGGAGTAGGAGAATGGAGGAAATAAATCAAAAGATTGCAGTAGCTCAGCGTTTCCATGGTCCTTCAGGCCTGACAGCACGCAATAGACTGTATCAGGCCCGGGGTGATGGTACTGCAGGCCACGTTATTTATTTGCAGACCAGAAAACGCGGGCTTGTTTGTTCAGTTCATTGGTCTGGTCATTAACCCACGGTCATTCCACGAATATAACCAGAATTAGTATTCAAGTGAATTTTGCAGCCTGCATGAGAAAACACATTCATTGCCATTGTTCAGTGGAAGGTTTGCTGTCAAACGAATTTCCACTAATTGAATGTTATATGCAACGTTTTGAGAATAGACTCAAACTAATCCTAATGGTAGAACAGTAGTTTATAATCAATATGTTTTCAATCAAACGTTATACTTCTATTTTATATTAAACCAGAGTATGTAAAAATTGAAGAAATATATGATGTAACCACATTGGTTAAGATGTTTCAAAATTTGGGCAACTTGTAAATAGGCTTTACTTGTAACTTTGGCCTGTGAGATACCCAGGATATGCGAGTGCCAGGCAGTGCATTGCTTGCTAAATGATTACTGCTTTCTAAATCTACTAATGTTTTCATAGGGAAAAAAAAACACAAAAAATTCTGATCAGATTTGCATCCCCTTTGCATACCTGAGGGGTCAACAAGTCAGTAAGAATTGAGACAATTTGTCTGCTGAAACTACTTGCCTCCATTCGTAGAAGCTAACACTGAGGCAAAGCAGTGAACAGAGAACTTTTTCCATAGGTCTCTCGGTAAAGAAGAATTTTCCTAGGTTTCATGGTTTTTTTTTTTTGTTCATTTGTTTGTTTTTCTGACTAAGAGCAACATTCATATTTAAAAATAAAGGCTTAAAGAATAGGATTTGGTTCCATTAAGGGTAGAACTCTTGTGGAGTCTGGAAAGCACCATGATAACTTACTTGAATGGATGATCCCTAGAGTATTTAAATTGCTATTTATGAGCAAAGAGAAACAGAAGGAATAGATTATGCGACTTTTCTGGTAGTACTAATTTGCAGTAAAGTGGGCATTGTTTCTGGCATGAGAGAATTGATATGCCGTAATGCAAAGCATCAGAAACAATAAGGGAATGAATTATGCTGGGGACTCGTCGCCAGTTCGTCAGTGGCTGTTGTGGAGGTAATTTACTTGTCCTGCTCTCTGCATTGATTTGTTAGGAGGAAAGTTACAATCACGAAGAACCCACAGTTCCCGTTCTCTGAAAAGAGGATTAATCTAGTAAAATCTTTACTGCTAAAGTAGGTAAAGGCATTTCTTAATATCTGAAACAATGAGGAATACAGGATTTGAAATGTTTTACTGTTTGAATTAATAGCTTCACATCTGCTTAAAAAGATAACACTATCCTGAATAAAGCGTGACTTTCTAGTTTGGTATAATGACTCTTTTTCAGATGATATTACAGAGAGCCATAGAATATGAGATGAACCTTAATTAATATTCTTTCAATTACAATATATTTCACTGTCAAATTCTTCTAATTTTCATGAACTAGTGAGAGGTTGGTTATAAAGCTAATGATGGGGAAACTAGAAGAATAAGAGTCCAACTCCATCTTCTTCTAGAGAAGACAACTATTTAATTCCTATCTTCCATGCATTATTCAAAGCTTTGCTTTTAAAAGTATAGGCAGTCATCCAAATTCTGCCACCACTTATACGCAGAAAATACGTAAGTATTAAAATTTCATTGAAAGTTCATTTCAGATTTGTTCAAGTTTCTTGAAAAGAAACGTAGCCTTGTATGGATTAATAGCTGGGTCAGCGTGCAGCTGGCTTGGCCACTTGCTGTACTGACTGTGCAGCAGTGCTGTTTTTTAAGCTCTTGTTGAACAAGAGCTTGGACTGTTACTATGGCCCTGGGCAGGAGCATGAGATCTGGTGGTACCAGGTGATGGTTTGCACTGGTGTATAATGCCCTTGCTGGCTTGAATTGAGAACTGAAGTCATAAAAGCACTTGAAGTTTGTTTTATACAGCTTATAGGAAGGGGTCCAAGCCACAAGCTCTCCCTTTTCAGGCGTTCTCCTAATAAAACAACCTTCTTTTATTCTATTTTTTAGCATAACCAGCTGACACCCACTGACGATGCTTTCCCCAGTGTTGCTGCTTGACCCTGTTCTACATTCCTCGCTGCTGAATGCCCAACCAGCCACGCATGGTCCTGAGGTGAGAGGCATGACCAAAGCTATCAAATGCAGGCAAACAACGCTCTGTTTGAGACAGTGGATGAAATTATGTGTCTATACGTGAGCTTCTCAGAGCGTTGCCCTGGTGAGGTTGTCCAGACATCAGTTTGATCTTGGTCTTTTTTTGTCTCCCCAGTCCAGGTGCACTTCACAGGTTGGGCCGTGCTTTGCCTTTGGAGCCGTGGATCACATGCAGGTACATTTGCAGGTTCGTGCATTTGTCATAAAAGCACATTTAATGCATCTGGTAAGGAAACCAGTGGTATAGACAGGTTTTGTAATTATAAAGCAGCGTTCCTTTGGTATGGCGCTAGAGATGTAAGATGATAGGAATGTGCAGTCATAAAAAAGGAATAGCTTTTCAAAATCAGCTGTGTGGTGACTAGAAACTAGTCATTTTTTACAATAAATAAATCAAAAATCATGTTTACAGCTCCTGGAGTTTAGAAATAACAGCCGACAAAGGAAATAAAATTTGATAGTAACATATAACTGTGAAAGAAACCACTTTTCAGTTGACCTACTCTAAAAGTCATTAACTAGCAATGTGCTGACAACACAGGAAAAATAACCTCACAGAGTCTGTTATTGGTTTTCCTACTGAGCATCACGTAATGCCAGAGCCAGTGTAGGAATTTAAGGCAGCAATCATGTAGCACGTCCTTAATTATTTCGTATTGCATTAGATGGGCAATTTTTGTCGACCAGTTCACAGAATGCTGAACTCAGTGTTCATCTCAAAATCTCAGTGCCAGTTACTTTCCTAATGAAAATTGATCCTACTGGTGGTTTAGGATCAAACCCATGGCCATTCTCCCGAGGTAACAAGATTTTTGATATTAATAACAGGCACTATAGACTAAAGGCTTTCCTCCCATATACATTTACTAAGATAGCCTATTCTTAAACATGCTGAAAAATGAGATGGGTGGTGCTGTGAGTTGCAACGTGATGGGGCTGGGAGGAGGAGCGTGGTGGGACGATGCATGGAAAGCTTCCCTATACTTCCTGCAGGTGTTTTCCTTGTGGCTCAGGGCCACCCAACCCAATGTGCTCCCACCTGGCAGCTCAGCACGGGGCTGCTCAGTCCTTGGGTTTCCAATGCTTTTCTCCCTTGGGGAAAAATACCCTGGATTGCCTGATTGGCATGTTTTTTTTTTTGGTTTTTTTTTTTTTTTCAAAAACTGATTTTTCTGACTCAGAAGCCTGAGCCAAAAAGTAGTTTTTCCTAGAGGAATGAGCCAAAAAATCTCTTTTGTATGTCTGAAGTGAAGCCGTCTGAGTCACAACTTGTTCTGCAATAAACCTACCCATCTCCTCTCTTCTGTTTTATGGCTATTGTTAAAGAATACAGCCAGGATGGTTTTGTCAGACGATATGAAGCTGTGAGAGATAAAGAAAAACAATTTATTTAAAGATAATATTTTTAAAAGTTTCCTTACATTTTTTTTTTAACGTAACTTGAAATATGCTCACAGTGATTCAGTTTGTTTTCTTTAAAGATAAAAAAATAATCATTTGAAAACGTTAAGATTGTTCCAGCCGTACCCCTGCCCCCACCCAAGAGGAAAGGGGGTTGTGGAGTGGCTGGACTCTTTTTGTGTCCAGGTTCATCAGCTTGGGGTGATCTTTGAGCTTTTGCTGATGACATGCTAACTGACACGCTGCACAGCAAGCTGATTTAGCTGTTATGCATTCCTTGCAACTTTCATCGTCTTCAGAGCTGGGCATGCAGTGAACAAAGGCACTCAGGTAAAGGCAGACCTTTCGGCTGGAGAAAATTCTTTAATTTGTTTTAGCATGTGAAAGCCACCACTGAGCACATCACAAGGATGTCAGTAATAACAGAACGCCTGCCTCCAGTAAATGGTGAATTAAACCTCGGCAATCCACACGCTCTCCATGACACACACCCCGGTATTTTGTAATTGCACTGCAAATTGCTTTCCAAGGAGATCGTGTTCAGCTCTCAGTTTCTGCAGTGACATTCCTGAAGAGGTGAAGTCCTTTATACTTATCATTAAAACCCAGCGATCTATACAAATCACTTCCCAACATGGCACTCACTCTTTTAATCTGAGGCAGATAACCAGCGCATCCCGGAGAAGCTTCAGCTTGTATCTGGGTGACAGATAAGAAATTTCATTGAACAGGTTTCCCTTGTGATAGACAGAAGTAATATCTCCGGCAGCAGGAGTGCTCAACCATGTAAGTCTCTATAAAGTTAACGGTTTGGGAGTAAACAGCTTTTTATGCAAGAGGAGATGTAAGGAAATACTGCTCTGCTCGCGCTCTGCCATTGAGTTAAGGTTCCAGGCGCAGCAGAAGGCTGCTCCAAAGCTTATGCTTGAAAACAGACCTGGAAAAGTATGTGTGAGCTGGGATTGTCTGGGGGATGGAGGAGGAGGCCCACTCATTCAGAATCAGAGCTTTCATAGGAAAAGGTCCGTTCCGGTAAAATTCTCCACTCGTATTTGACAAAGGAGAGGAAAGGAGCAGCTGCCATTTCTCCCTGGAAAAGCTGCTCTGCAGAGTCCCCCATTTTGGAAAGCTACAGCTGGAAGTGGTTCTGATTAGCCCCAAGTGGGTATTTGTAACTATCGGTGTCGTTCTTCCCATGGCACGTGGCTGTCTCCTGTGGGTCTGGTGGGAGGTGGGGCCGTCACCTGGGAGATGAGTGACAACAAATTGCGGAGAGCCCTTCTCTGCACGTGGGCATTGAGTTCATGTCCGAGCAGGGACGTAGAGCAGGGAAGGAGTATTACTGCTTGGGCACCGAGGGCCAAACTTTAAAAGCGAATTCAAGCTGATAATTAGTGAAAGTACAAATCTGGCACGTGGCTGCTCCGTTTGGACCTAAAGCAAATAAAGGCATCTTGAGGATGCACATCGTTCAGGGCGAACAAACCCAGCTGGAATACAGCCTGTGGGATTTCAGCTTTCAGAAAATGTTAGGACGTCTGTAGTACCTCCTCCAGGCAGTGAAACTGTTTCTTCTTTTGTCCTGCAAAAATCACTTTGTGTCTGTATCACCAGGGCAGGGATCCAGAAAGGCCCCAGGGGCTGCGGGTGGGAGCCTGGGTGCCTGGGTCTGCCCTGCTGCCCAGCGTGGGGAGCAGAGCATGGAGCAAACCTCAGCCTTGGCATCATAGCTCCAAGGTGCACCAGAAAGCTCCTGCACAACCAGGGTGTTGCCTCAGATGATCACATTTTAACTAAAACGTGTTTGTTGTGAGAGAGGGTTGTTATTACAGTTACGTTCCTTCTTAGAAAGTGTAATTTTGGGGGGACTTTTTATACGTGATCATTTTTGGTTTTCAGGAGCGTGGTTGTTTCTATCTAATGAAGGAGAGCAAAACAGCAGAAACTGTCTGCTGAAAATAATGATATTTGTTCTGTCCCTCTCCACGTACCGAATGACTGCACAATTAAATGCAAAACAGGCAGAAAGCAGAACCAATTGAGTTATAAAATGACATGCTCTTCCCTTTAGAAAGCAGAAGCTGATCTGCCACGGGTAAAACATCTTGTTTTTCCATCGTAGGCATGAAAGCCCCGTGGAGACTTGAGCACGGACAGTGCTAAGAATCGAGGCAGGGGACAGGGTGCCAGTGCTGGTGGCAAACATGCACCAAACCAGCACTGCACTGACGTCTGTGTGATGCTGAAGAGCCAGAATGTTGCACTTCAGTGATTCTCCAGACCAAGCCTATATTGGGGAATAAATTCAGGTGAGCACGATCTCATTTACTGCTGAAATACTTTGCTGTATTGTAGAGCACCTAATGTCATTTTTGCAGGGATATAATAACTGGCTGGGAAATGTTATTATAAGAGATGGACTTTCTATACTCAGAAATCTGTACTCAGGAGCTTTGAAGGAGATCAGCAGGCATTGCTGGAAGTAGGGAAGGATGACCCGAGGCAGGAGAGCCTTGTGGCCCTGGGCAGGTGTGGAGCTGTGCAGCCTCCCCACGCAAGGACAGGGACACAGGGGCAAATTCCGACATAAAGCAGCATTAGAACTAGTCGGAGAATGGGGAAAGGGGGACGGAGTGCTGGTTTCTTTGTCATTTATTCCGTCTTGATCACCACCTCAGTGGTGGCCTGCGGTCTGTAAAGAAGGGAAGGAAGGATGCGTTATCTCCAAAGCGATGTAAAGAATTTTTGGTGGGGATGATGCATTGCATCAGGGGTTACTCTTGTATCATTGAACCGAGCAGAGGCAAGCAGGGGGTTCCACCTGAGCAGCGGGCACCCAGCACAGCAGTGGCTTAGCTGGAGGTGCCCGTGCTGCCAGCACCCACCTCGGAGCAGGAGGTGCAAGCCTTGACTTCCACCACACGCTTCAGAAAAAGGCGGTGGGAAAAAAAAAAAAAAACCCGGCGTCATTTATTCACTAAGAAACACAGAAATGAAGGGGCAGAGGATGTCGGGCTGCTGCTGTGAGCGCAGACAGCGGGGCCGGGCTGCGCTGCGGGACGGTCCCCGGAACAAAAGGAATGGAGTAAACAAGCAAGAGCCAGCTTCACGCTTCCCCTCCCTGCGCCTTCTGAAGTGCTTTTCATCTCTCCCAACTCATCTTCTAGCACTGTTCTTCTGGTGGAAGGAGGAACGAGCAACGGAGAGAAGAACTCTCCCGCTGACAGCAGGCGGCTGGCACGAAGAGCACGGAAAATCCAGCTCCCGTAAAAAGAATAGAGGGCGATGCGGCCACTGGAACGGCGCTCTGAAGTACTGCTGCACAGTGGAGATAAAACAACGGTGCTCCATTCCTATTATCTAAAGCAGGGGAGTTCTGAGGAGCAGCGCGTGGTTGGCTCTCGCTTTGCTTGTCCCCTGCACACCAGTGCTTCCCTGGGCTTGTGGCAAGCGGAGACGCTGAGATGCTGTGGTTTAAGGCGCAAACAAATAAAATATGGTCTCGCTGTATAGATAAAATCCTAGCAGTGAATTATTCATATTCCACGCTAAAATATTTTTTATGAATTCCAGAGATCTAAAACTATATAATATGTCTCTCTGAAGACATTTTAGAATATTTATGAAAACAATTCATAAAATTAAATCCCATTAGTTCTAGATTAGCACTTGACATTTGTCAGACTAATAACTTTTCTTAGCTAGAGGGGATACCCTGACTTTCAATAACGCTTAATGGATTCTCCTCCTGATATCTAGTTGGCAGTGCTGGGCTTACACTTACTTACATAAATGGCCCTGATCTGACAGGACCACGTTTTTATTTGGGATGCAGCTTTACTCTGTCCCTTTCTGCCATCTGCATATATGCATGCATTCCATTGGTGCAGCCAGCAGGACCTCCTTTCGTGTTTCTTGTGTTCTTTGCAATTAGCTTAAAGAAGACAATTCGCACATCAGGAAGAGTTAAATCATGTGGGTTTTTTTATGTCAGTGCTGACAGAGTTGTTTATGTGATTATCTGCATGTTTGCAAGGAAGATTGTCTTGTTTTGATTAATACATCATAAATGTTCATGAACTGTGTCTGCTCGCTTGTCACATTCTACACCAGGGACAATTTTTATAGAGATTTCTTAAGCTATGTCTCTTACTTCCCCGGGAAAACAAACGAACAAAACTCAGGAAGCAACAAAACCGGATCAAAGAGGCTTGTCTTCTGCCTGATTTGAATGCTGTAATGGAGCAAGTCTCACGCTTTGTACGTAGATGGGAACAACTTTGATGTCTGCGAATGTAAGATCAGTGCAATACATTGTTTCAAATTACACCAGGACAAAGTTGTCCCAGTTAGCTGGAAATGAGAATTTGAGAAAGGCCTACGTACCGCAGCCGTGCACGCAGTGCTTCCATGCTGCAGGTGGCCTGCACCTCCTGCACGGCCCCTGGGCATCGGTGAGCAACTGTCCATAGGAACGGGTATCTCAGGGGACGAGCAGCTGGGCACCAACGTCCATCATCACAAATGAGATGCTGTCTCTGTTCTGCAAACCTCTCCAGATTTTGTGTTGTCACCCTGGTGTGCTGGGCTGTGCCTGGTTTGGTGCATGTTTGCCACCCTGGTGTGCGTACATTCCCTGGTAGGAGCACTGTGTTCTCTGTTGCAGCCTCCCCTGGCAGCCAGAACCAGGGCGTTTTGCAGCCAGCAGGACGGCGCTTCCCCGGCCCTTTGCAAACCACCTCTGCTGCTTCTTTAATCTCTGGGCCACCAATGCTTGATTGCTTTGCTGTGCCACAACGCAGCTTCAAGCAAAGGGGCTGGAAGCATTTTGTGGTGCCAGCAGCTCAGTGGGTGCAGGACATTCCCAGGGACAAAGGGGTCTGCTCGAGCCAGTGGCTGCACTCCCTCCAGGTGGCTGGGAGCTGAGCTGGGATTTAATTGTCTGACCTACAAAACACACAAGTTAGGTTTAATTCAGGACCTAGCCGTGGTAGAGATGCACTAAATATGAATGAATTTGCAGCATTTAAATAAATAGGAAGCTCATGTGGCATGAATTACCTTCAAAACAAAGCAGTTCCCTCTGAACATCTCTTGAATCGTTCCTGCTGGTCTCGAAAAGCATTTGAACGTGAACCTTGAGCTATCTTCTGTCACCTTAATATTTTCATACAGGTGCCGCGAGGAGGAAAACACCAAAAATGTCACGAGAAGAATTTGTGTGAATCCTGGCAAACCCAGATGGGCTCTTTGGGTGTGACCAAGTGTCAGAGCTCCCTGCTGCCAGAGCTGCTGACGGTCACTGTGACCAACTGGCACAGCATCAGGCATCGCCGGTAGAAATGTTTATTTGTTACACAGAACATAAAAGTCTTTTTTTTGAAGAATCAAAAAAGAAATAGTGTCTCATCTCCTACTTCTGTAGCCTCTTTGGGGTCAAGGCTTAGCTCAAAAGCTCTTCTGCTGAGTTATTCCTGTGATTCTGGCAGCATTCTTCTCTTTTCTTTTCTGTCTCCAACTTCAAACCCAGCAGCTTGCACATGTGCTTTCTACTCATCCTTTGTTTTTTGCTGGGAAATTTATGTTTAGATGGGAAAATGTGATCAGCTCCACTACCTTGCTCCACAGAGGGACACAGTGAAGGAAACCAACCAGTCTGAAGGTAAGACAATGGTAGTTCCATGGAGCACAAAGTTCCTTAGTAGATTAGAAGCAAGCATGACAAAAGAACGAAAACGATGCACTGTAACAGAGAAATTAAAATGAAAAAGATCAGCTTTTATACAAAATAATCATTGTGCAGATCAAAAGTGTAAAATATATAGTGCATAGCACTACAAATCTGCTCCCAGCGATAAAAAAAATTTAAAGGCTGTTAAAACCCATAGCTGTGATAAATGCTCTTTTTAAATGCAGAAAAAATGCAGGAATCATTGATAGCGCTTATTACCATTTCTGAAATAATCCTTTAAAGTTTTCAGCAGCTATTTCTTCTACTTCGGGATACTCTTCTAGGAAACTGCCATTCCCTGGGGCAGGGAGGTACCTTGATGGGGGCCCTTCAGTGGGAGGAGGGCATGAGTGGGGCTGAGGGCTCTGCTTGCACCTTCCCCCTCCTGCTGCGGGGGTGTCCCTGTGTCCTTGTGCCCTGGTGTCCTATGTCCTGGTGCCTTGTGTCCCTGTGTCCCCGTGTCCTCGTGTCTTTGTGTCTGTGTATCCTGGTGCCCTGTGTCCTAGTGCCCCTGTGTCCTTGTGCCCCTGTGCCCCTGTGTCCTGGCAACGCTGTGTCCTGGCTCTGCAGAACACGAGGAGTGTCCGTAGAGGAGTGCGTAGGGGATGTCACAGCAACCCATTGCATTCCCTGGCTTCCCACTGGGCTGCACGCTGCTGGTTTGGAGCTCCTGTCCGAGTGCACCTGTGGCTGTGCAATGGGGAACAGCCTTGGCTTCAGGAGCAAGCATGGCTTAATGAGGAGATGGGGTGAGAAGCCATCCAGGAGCTCCCATTAAGAGCAAGGTTTGCTGCTGTCAGCACTGTCACAGTTATTGCCATCCCTGCCACAAGCATTTCACTCCAAACCCCAACATCCACAGGCAGCACTTGTCCAGGTGGGAGCTCTATGGCACCACCTCTATGGTCCCCATCTGTGGCACTAAGTTTGGGGTTGTGCAACGAAATTGGAGCAGGGTTAATGTCAATTCATGTCTGCAGACAATGATCTGAAGGGCCATGAGAACTAATGATCAGCCTCTATGTGTCTGAGGGATCCTGTGGTTGTTGAGAGGGATTGAGGAGGATGGAGGAGGGCATCCCCTGGAGGACACGCCTTTAACCAGAGCTTTTAAAGGAGCTTTAAGTGTGTTTATTGCTCAGCTACTCACTCCTGGGTGATTTAATGCTTTTGTGCATATTCCTCACACTGCACAGGCACACTGCTCTGCTAAACAGAATCAGCCACATCTCAGGAAGAACATCACCTAGGAGCCATTGCAGCTAGATTGATAAATATTGCATGGCTGCTGAATGTTCAGTAGCTGTAATTAAAGCTAATAGGATGCTTGCAATTAGTAATAGGGAGAGGGGAATTGTAAAAAGGATAGCTACTCACATTATTTATTGCAGGCATTTAGACCTTGATCATCCAGAGACTCTCATCTTTAGTAGGTGTGTACCAACTCGATGCTTGGGTTTTAGCTGTGGCCTGCAAAATGTATCCTTCATTTTTTCCTTCTTTTTTTTTTTTTTTTAATGAATAATCTATGGGCAAAAGAGGATTTTTACACTTCATTTGGGGCCTGTATATGAACTTCTGGGTGCAGGCAGTAACTCTTCGTACTCTATTTTACCAGAGCTGCTGCTTGGTAGGAAGATCAAATCCTTGCTAATTATTGCTACATCAAGCAAAATGCGTCTTTTCAGTTTTAATTCAATGGGGTTTTTTTGTTGTTGTTGTTGCTCTGCTCTCTTTTCTTTCATGCATTTAGCAAATGTTCTGCATTTCACTCATGGAAGAGACATCTTTGCACGGAGGAGGTGAGGTGTGTGGGAAAGCAGGTGGGAGCAGTGGGGCAGTGCTGGCCCAGCTGGGGGCTGCTGGCACGCAGGGAATGTGCTGCTTCACCAGCAGCCTGGCTGCTCTGGCAGGGGATAAATGGGACAACTGGGTCAGCTCAGCTCAGCGCCGGCAGATGCTCAAGAGTTGCCATGTGTGGAGGAAACCCATGTGGGGCACGCAGACAGGTGAGTGCTCGGTGAGGGATACAAGGGGCTTTGGGAGATGCCTACTATGTTGCTCCTGGCAGCTTGCAGCCCTAGCAGCTTCAGCAGCCCCTGCAAAGCTCTTGCAGCTGCTCCTCCCAGATGTGGGGCTGCTTTGCAGAGCTACCTGTGCTTCAGGCACTTTTATACTCAGGCCAGTACCACATCCACCTTCAAGCCAGACCCCAAGGCTTGAGCTAGACAGGAAAGCAAAAATAATATCCATTATTACCATTCTGAATTTTAATCTTCTCTAACAAGCATCACACTTCTGTGATATGAATTGAGCTTTATGTTGATATTTAATACACCCATCTGTCACAGTGGTCCAGAAGGAGAAACAATTATATGTGCAGGCGAGAGATCTTGTTATGCATTGGAAAGATGCCATAGCAAATAAAAGGATGTTTTCTTAGTCTTGAGATCTTGGCTTCTGTAACCTGGGAGGCTCTCATGCTTGTTAAGCAACACGAGTTTTCTATCAGTTCTTTTTTCTCACCCAGTGCACATGCCTCAGAATTGCTTGGCAGAAAAACAGCACGGGGTGCTGAGATTTAGTATGGGATTGGATGATTTACAAGAACGAAAGCAGAGGAAGGAAACGTAAATTCACACTGCTATATCCTACTTTTCTTTAGAACAAAAATGGAATTTTTAGATTAGATTGAGTTTAGCCATGGCACAAAGATTCATTCCTTTCCTTGAATTTCACTTTCACTCTGAGATTACCCAGGAGTCCCAGCTTTATTTCAGCAAAATTCGAATTAACACACCGTGACATAAGGGTGGTGTTGAAACTATCACAAAGACGTTTCCAAAGAACTGCTGTCCCCTGCTTTGGATGCATGTGTTCTTCTGGATTCCTTTCTCAAACTCTTCTCAGCAGCTCAGTTCCTCCTACTATCAATGAACACACATTCATACTGGTACAGGAACTGTACATTTGTTATTCTTGTCAGCCTCATGTTAGCGTGTGTTAGTTTGTTACCATAGTTCTGTTATTACTGTTACTTAACCTTGATCTTGATTAACACAGAAACCATTTTACCTACCAGAGCTCTGACAAGGACTTCATGTTTGCCCTTCTAAGAGCCGCCTAAGTTATAAATGATCAAATTGCATTAAGCCAAGTACTTAAGCCTATGTATTCCCTCCTTGCATTTTTGAAAAGCTAAAAAGTATCTTAATAGGGTTGCAAGGAACCTTTCCAACAAGAGATAATTGCACTATGTGGAAAATAACAATTGTTGAGGCAAAGCAAAAATGCCCTGGTGGGGAAGCCCTTGCTTGTTGCTGATTGGGTGACTCAGTCCCAAATTCTCTTTGGGAGACAGCTCCCTGCAGGACGTGGGACCACTGAGGAACCACTCCTGGCCTTCTTTCAACTGATAATTGTGAAAAGAGAAGAAGGAGCACACAATGCTGCCTGTGGCTGTGGGCTGAGGGAGGATCTCTGCTCTGCAGGTGGCTCTGGGCTGATGTGCAAACTTCATTCCTTTCCAAAGAAAAGTATTCTGTGTTGAAAAATCCCCTGTTCAGACCCAGTGTCTGGCAGCAATAATGTGCGCCTTGAATCACACATTGGTTTTGCTTCTCTCTCTTTTTTTTTTTTCTGTAGCAATTAAGTTTCCATTAAATGGAGGAGGAAAAAGCTATGTATAAAATTAAAATAGAACACAAAGTCAAGGGTAGCATCAATTTGCTTACCATCTTCCAGGAACTCTCAGAAATTGCCCGTGTTCTATGGATATCCAGATACTGTCTTATTTCTCTTAGTTTCTAGTAATTTGATGAGGAGAAAAAAATCACGCTGTGGTTTTACGAGAAGCTTTTACAGGGCCGATTTGTACTCCTCATTTGGCTGGGGGAGGGAAGCTTGCAAAACCAGGTAGACAATGTCTCTGAATATCTGATAGTGGAGGTTGCTTTGTGGAGCACGTTCCTGGATGTGGTAACTATTTCATGGCATGTAGGGTGGCTGTAGCTTCATGCTTTTGTCCCGAAGGAAGGGGTTGAGCTCTTCCTTAGGAGGACAGGGTCTCCACCCCTCCTGGCTCCCAGCAGATCCCACAGCCCCAGGGGAAGGGCAAGGGTGCCCCCAGCTTTGGGAATCTCCAAGGACAGAGCCCGCAGTGTCCCTGGGCACCTGCCCCATTGGATTGCCTCCCTGTAGATCTCACCTGCAACTTGCTGAAGCATGGATAGCTCAGGTGCACACGAGCTATTATATGCGCTCATGTGAGTGTGCACGAGTTCAAAAGATACAGAGGAGCAAAGTGTTTAAAATGTCTATAGGAAGGAAGGAAGGCTGGGCAAAGTCTTTGAAAGGGATCAAACTACTTAGAGACATGAGTTGACTTTCAATGAGGCATTGTAACTCATTTTTGAAAATCGAGTCTTGAGTTCCCGTGTCACCTACACGGCTTTGGAAGGGTCATCTGTGACTGCTATCACATTCTGTAGAATTTACAGCCTGGGTGGAAGAATTTACAAAGAAAATGAGATGCAGGCAAAATGAAAGCGAAGGAAATGAACTGTATAGAAATGTCAAGTGAATTGTTTCAGAAATTTCTTCCATTTCGCTGTGTCTTATCTAAAAATTTGTATCAAATGGAACCTTTAAGTATTCGTATTATCTCTACTTTCATCTGACATGAAGCAGATTAGCTAACGGTAGCAAATTTAGGATGCAGGAAAATGGATTTAAATAACAGAAGTACACAAAAACCATCACAGGAAACATGCTGAGCACCATTTTTACAAACTCTGCTCCGAGCCTGACCATCTGATGTGTTTAGAATCGGTCCCAGAGATCTCCCTGCTCACTGATGGTGTATCCTGAGGTGTGGGATACAGCTCCTCACCTGCACCACTGCAGGTTGCTCTCTGCCAGGAGCTGCTTTCACCCCCACCATTGCTGGTGGCCCTTGGGTCTTGTGGTGCCCACAGGGGCTCTGAGAGTCTTTGATGTCTAGAGGTGATAACGCAGACCTAGAAAGTAGGGATTTGTTAAATATTAACTTGGAGGTATGCAGGAATTGGGCCCAAACTCGCAGATGTGCTGAAGATGGGACCTCTCTTCCTCCCAAAGTACCAAAACTGTGTTTCAAAAATGCAACATGGCCATCACTAAGCAAATATGTGCCATAAGCAGGAGGCACAGCTTTCCTGGGCACATACTGTAACCTCATGCCCGCCCCAAGGCCCCACTCACGTTTGCTCTGTGCTGGATTTATTCCTTTTTTCCAGACCATGGCTGTCACTTCGTGCATTTTCCTTCTCTGCATGGCTTGCTTCTCGCAGCAGAACAAGCATGTTTGTGAACACGTGGAGGAGTGATTTGCATTAATTACTCCCGAAGTGGCTGGTTTTCCTGCTGTGAGATGTACACAGATGCATTCTGCATTCCCAGCGATGCTGTGGCACTCTTTGAAGATCTCCTGCTTCCTGTGTCACGTTGGAGGGGAACAGCCTTTCAGAAGCCGCCGTGTCAGAAAGGTAAACAACATATGCTAGAAATGCAAACGTGGCATTGGATTTATTACGAGAGCTGCTGATGAAAATTATATACAGAATCACAGAATCATAGAATGGCTTGGGTTGGAAGGGACCCCAAGGATCATCAAGCTCCAACCCCCCTGCCACAGGCAGGGCCACCAACCTCCAAATCTGGAATGAATCCCTATGTATTACGTGCATGGCAATGTTTATGCATGGGTGTTGAAAATGTGATATTGCCACTTTATTTATTGGTACAGAGATGATGGAAACTACTAAAAAAACAAAGTCTCATTGTTGTTCAGTAGAACTTAACTTGTCATTTTATTTGGATTTTGAAGGGAGAAGGAAAAGAAGATTAAATGTCATCTAAACAGAACAACAGAAAGCTTAAACAGCGAGACCACGATTGCACAGAAAGTATTGTGTGCATGTCCCTGTAGAGGTGCAGAGCTGAATTCTCTTGGAGGAATGAGCTGCGTTTGCATAGAAGCCATCTCATCCCGAGATGATGGTGGCTGCCAGCTGCTGGCCCTGTATCACCACAGCCATGGCTTACACACTGCCACTATTCACCCTGCTGCTTTATTTTGATGGTGATTTTGGACTTTACCTACCAAAGAGGTAGAAATTGCGAAAACAAAACAAAACCAGGCATTCAGTATCATCTTGAAATTTCAAAGAATTAGAAGAGGGAAAATGCTGGTTGTATTGCTGTGATCCTTGCATAGGGATGTGCTGAGCCTTAGGAGCTCGAGGCTGTAGAAGCAGGGAGGGCTATAAAGTAGATTTTCCGACAGGTTTCGCTGTTACCGTTAGCTGTGTTGTTCGATAAATCCATCTGCATAAGGATATCCCTCCTGGCTGTGTATGGCAAGTCAAAAAAACAAATTGAGTAGGAAAGTAATCACCCTCCCTACACCATATCTAGTTCTGCTCTGAACACTCAAGCCCTGAAGGATTAGAGCTGAAGCTCTTGTGCTGCGTTTCTGCACTCATTGGCCCAAAACTGCAGAGTGATGCGCTGAGGGGTCCTGCAAAAAGCCTCTCCTCTGGAAGCAATCTGCTTTGATGGGAGATAATGACCGGCAAAATAGAATTAAATCATTTAGCTTTTGTTTGAATGAAAGAAACCCTCCAGAACAGCCAAATGCCAACAACAAAAAACAACGAACGGGAATAAACAGATTTAAGACAGGATAAAAAGAAAACTCTGCACAAATCCTGACAAAAGCTTCGTGCTTCTGCCTGAAAGTGCATGCAAACAGGTGACAGAGTCCCGTGATATGAAACTCACCGTCAGTGCTCTGAAGCAAAGAGCTGCGTAGTCCTCAAGCTACTCCTTAACTGTTAGTCCTAAAATGTTAGTGCTAAAATCAGTTAGTTAGGCTTAATCTAACTCCAGTCAGTCCAAATATTAGTCATAATGTAGACCTGAGGTCTTATCTCGACCCACCATCACTGCAGTGCAACAGAAATAAATAACATGGACAAATGTTCCTCGCTCACATTTTTTCCCCTAAGTAATACATAACTTAAAACATTGATTTTTCTTTGAAGGGTAATAATTTCCGGGATATTACTGTGACACAAACAGGGTTGCTTTATTGCAGCTGAGAAAATCCGGAAGCTTATAGGATATGTTTGATAGATAGCATACACTGTACACGAAGGGTAGGTGTATAGGACACGGGCTTAGTGCAGGTTGCTCAGGGTAACACAGCTGACTGTTGCCACCTCTTACTGCATCCCATGCATGCAGGCTGAGCCTGGGGCAGCAGAGGATCCCAGCTTATCTGCAGCCCTGACACCTTCCCCAGCCTGGGTATCCCCTACCCTGCCCAGATGGGAAAGGTGAGAGGAGACCAAACTCCTGAGCTTGGTCCCTTCCTGTCCTCTAAGAGCGGTGTACCAAAAGAATCTCTTTTTGCAAGAATTCTCTTTTCCTTGTTGTTCTATCATAAAGGAGCTTTCAGTTGTGCTGGGTTCAGATGGATGTGTTCCTCGGCACAGGTAGGGCTTGGGCATTGCTGTGGTCTGGACATGCATTCCCCTCCATGCTGAGTTAACAGCTTTGTATGCTTTGAGGAGATGTCCAAATGTTATGGGCACAGCTACTGATACTCTGAGGAAAAGTTCTGCTCAGATCACAAAGCAAAATTACTTGGGAGAACTTCACTGCAAGTGAGTTCAGCAGTGCAGTGTGCTGCTATTGTATTATACCTGGTGAGGAGCTGGAAAAATGGCATTGCCGGCTGCCTACTAATAATTATGGAACATATTAACACTTTCCAATGGATGGTTTAATTGCCTTCTCCCTCAGGAAAACAAACTTAACAAACCTCAGCCTATTGTTTTTTATGATACATTTGAAGCTTTTTCAGTAATGTCAGCAGTGAATTATTGTACATGCATGCAACACATGAAAGTTGAACACGCTGCACCCTGGTGTTATGAAGCCCCGTTGAGTATTTGCCCTGTCGTGGCTGTTGCCACAGCTGGTTTTCCCACGGGAACATTAAGAGCTGAGACTGTCTATAGCACTCCTTGAATGACAGAAATGAAGATAATGGCCTTGAAAATGGGATCTCAGTGTAATGAGCTGCGGTAGGAGTGATACTTGAGTGCTTGCTGGTGGTCCAGGAGCACTGCTGAGCAGTGGCACTGTGTGCTGAGCCAGCAGTGCCTCTGTGGGAGGACAATTGGTGAAGAGCTGGGTCAGAATTTGGCTTAGGTGCTGTAGAAACGTGGAATGGTGTTGCTGCAAAGCTGGTGTCCTTGGCATTAACGCATCCACGGGAGGAGCAGGATGTGCGCATGGAGAGTGCAGCTGTGGGGCTGCACAGATCTGCCCTGTCCCAGGAAAACGATTCCTCACAGCCACGAGCAGGGGATGCTTCAGGTGCATGCAAAGGTGTGAGGAAGGGCATGTGCATATTCCCATGCTATGCCCACTCCTGAGGGCTGTCCCCTTCCCTCCTGGCTGCTGGTAGCGTTGCTCTCACTTAACTTCTCTGCCTGAGTGTGTGCAGGGCTGAATTCCACTTATGCAGCTCTCAGGGCAGAAGTGCTGCCTGCTTGGCTGCTACGTGCAGCCTGGCAAATCTGGCCTCCAGGGTAATTAACAGAGTTTTTGACAAGCTGTGCCAACAGGAAGGCTTTTTAGATTGTAGATGCAAGCTCCTTAAGGTCAAATTCACTTTTGTCCCTGCAACCTTAATGCTTCTCCATACATTTCCATCCTGTGCATTGAATGGAAAAGATATCATGTGAGCATGTAATTACAGACTGTATTATAGTGCAGTAATTCCTCTGCGAGACAGCTAAAGACCAACCGAGAGCTAATCAATCCAAAACCAATATAACGGCCCCAGCACAGAACTCTGGCCCGATGGCAGCCGGGAACAGCTTTTGTGACACTGATGAATGCGGCGTAGCTGCTGATGGATGGAGAGCAGACATCCCCTTTTATCCTTCCAGACCACTCCAGCGTTCAGCCCCGTGCCACCGTCCCGCCTGAAGGTAAGGACAACTTGTTCAAGAACACGCTAACACCTTCTGAGCTCCCCACGGCCTTCTCTTTTCCAGGCTGAACACCCCCAGCTCCCTCAGCCTGTCTCCATAGGAGAGGTGCTCCAGCCCTCAGAGCATCCTCATGGCCACCTGCGAGCCCACCCTAGCACCTGACTGCCACCCTCGGGGTGTGAGTGCCCCACCAACTCCATACCCACCACCCAGTCCAGCCTTCAAACCTGTATCTCTCCCACGTAGAGATAAGGATGTGGTGTGGAACCTCAGGCCTTGCACACGTCTGGGTGGATGACACCAGCTGTAGGAGCTTAAAGGAAAGTGCTTAATACGTGATTTTGTGTATTACTTAAAATCTCACGCCATCAAACCGAATTCAAAGCAACTGTGGGAATGTTACGGCACTTTTAATATGAGTGGATGTAGCAGATGTACTTCTGTCTACTGGATCAGCCACGGTGACAGCTGAACAGAAAATCCATTAGAAAATTTATATGGGTACCGTTGTCTGGAGTTGGAAGAAAGCATATTTTGATGTTCAGATACAAGAAGTATGATGTTTGGGGACGGGAATAATCCCCACAGGACGCGGTTCGTTCGCAGTACATCATCCAAGGACAGGCAGCTGCAGGCTCCGCTCTAATTTCCTGGTGAGCTTCCCCGTGATATTTATTGTGCAGACAAAAGAAACCGCATCTAGTGAATATTTATATCAGGAAGAGAAGGCTTTTTTAATAACTGATGGTCCATATATCCACGAATAGGAGCGACTGGAGCAAAAATGGAGAGGCCTAAGTATGTGGACAGTTTGACTGCAGTTTTTAATTGGAAGGAATAGAGAAGATGAGCATGATGGCTGTGATTCATTTTTATGTAGATGGAAGAGCAGGAGTTTCCAGCCAACACATGGCAGACTTTGCCCTAACCTAGTGGCTGCAAATCACATCCCCTGTGGCTGTCACCAGGGCAGGGCAGGGTGCAGTGCATGGGGACCATGCACGGACAGTGGCTGGGTGCTGTCACCTGGGGCATCTTCTTTTGTCTTGTAGGGAGATAGGTCCAGGACACACAACAGCTGTCTCCCTTAGCAAAATCGGGGTGCTTCGTACAATGCCATGGATCACGCCATCCCTGTACCTGATGCGTACGCATTGCTTCAGGACATAGTCAGTGGAAAAAGGCCTCTGGTAATGAACAAATGAAAGACAAAAAAAATCAGCACACTGCAAAGCACTTTGAATTCCATCTGAATATTCAAGGTGAGTCAAAAATACAAGAAATGACGGTAAGACTTTTTTAAGATTTACTACCTGAGCCAAAATTTGTTGCTATGTGTTGTGGAAAATGTCATCTCTGGATGCTGTGGGTGGGAGCAGAGCAGTGGGGCAGTGCCAGCAGCAGGGCTGCAGCACCACCAGGACCTCAGAGCACTAAGAGATACTGGAAGAAGAGGGGCAGAAATCACGTAAGGTCTTTAGCACGGATTGCCATGTGAACTGTGGGCTGGAGAACCATAGCTTGAGAATAAAAGCTGCTGCTGGAAACCCACAAAGCCACTGAGACAATTCCAGCTGGCAGCCCAGATCCATCAGCGTCTCATTAAACAAATGCCTCCCTTACAAAAGGAAGAGGGGGAAAAAACCAAGTTGTGTGTGTTTCTGAGCAGCCATCTCAGACCAGAGCACAGGAGTCAGGGAAAAATTGCAACTGAGAATTTGCAAATATTGGAGTTGCTGTTGGAGAGCTCTGGCAAAGGCACAGCACCTTGTGAGCAGCAGCTGTAGAGAAGAATGGAAATTTCCTCAGGTGGATAATGCCCTGAGCAGCAGAGGTAAATTACAGGTGTGTTTGTCAGAGGAGCTTGATCTGGCTTTCATTTCATTATGTCAAACTCGCTGTGCACATGTGCATCACTGCCAGGGACTGAAATTTCCCTGTCCCAGACAGTGAGAGGCTTTTTCAGCAGCTAGCATCACGCTGCAGCACTGCCAGCCCGGGGAGTGAGCTCAGCTGAATGATGCCATCCCTCGGTCCTGCTCGCAGAGCAGCTGAACTCTGCATGCTGGGGGCTGCAAACAGGCTCAGGCAGGAGCCCGCTGGGGGAGCAGATGCAGGATGGGAAGCTCTCACCTCCCTCAGCTGAGACTCGGCAGCCGGGGAACTCAGCGCTTGCAGCTTCTGCTCTGCAAAGTAAGCAGAGGAACCCCTTCCAGCAGCGGGCTGAGCTGATCCCAGCTGCTCTGATGGGGTGGTGGGGCGGGGTGCTGCGCCACGGCGATGGTGGGGACCCCAAGGAGGATGCTCAGGCACCGGCAGCTCAATGGGCATGGTGGGTAGGAGCAGCCCTCAAACCCTTACACCCCGCTCTAGGTTCTGAGGGCCTCAGGGTGCCAGCCAGGCAATCTCCAGCAAGAAGCAGCAGTGGAACGCTCCAGCAGTGCCACCTCCTCTCTTCTCAGCACCTGCAGCCTTTGCACTGGAAAAAAATGAATGGGTTGCAGGAGACAATAACGTTATTATAAATCAAGCTGTATTCCTATTATAATGACGAAGGGAGAACACACTTTCTATACGCTAAATATATTCATGCGGTTATATGATAGTAGCATTCCTTAAATTGATGATATTTATCAGCTGAGGAAAACAAATTTCTATATACAGAAGAAAATAATTAAAGGAAAGGGGAGAATAATAGCAGCTTCACAGCAGTCAAGTCTGGCAACGTCTTAACAGAAATATTGATGTTCTTTTGGATGCGTGTCAAGGAGAAATGGAAAGATAGCAGGGCAATTTCTTCTGCAGTTATAACTACAAAGTATCTTTAAGCATTTGCAGTCATATACACCCAGGATGAAATTTTGTTTCCAGCAGACCGACTTCTCTTTGCTTTCTCTGATGGGAAAAAGAAAAATTGGTTACAAGGGAATTTTTGTTTATTTGTCTTTCTGGAACCTGCTGAGTGTCATCTACGCTACGCTTAGCCTGACATATCACTGCAAAAAAAAGAGGTAAAAATACAACCTGCAAGCACAGGATCATTGTGGCGAGGCCCAGTGGTGCTGTTACACTTATTTAAGGAGGCTATTGGCTTTTCCATCATTTCCCCTCTTTTTTTTTTTTTTTTCCAGCTGCTGGTGATTTGGCTGAGGTGTTAGCCCAGGCTGGGAGCAGGTTGGCATCACCCGAGTGGGTGGAGCGTTCCTAACCCACGGGCTTGCTTTGCAGAGTAAGGAGCACACAGCTGGGAGGAGCTGGAGCACAGGCATGGCGGCAGCACCCAGGCCCTCTTGGACTCATGGCAGCACCCAAGGCACGGGGGGAAGGCACGCAGCACCTCGTTATCAGCCTGCCAGGGCCGAACAGGACGGCTGCAGAGCCACAGGTGTGTATGGCATCGCTTATATATTCACCTGATATATACACCTCAGAGGTGCTCGGTGGGCCTTTATTACAATGCTGGAATAGAGCGCCGTTGCTAAAGCTGTCAGGGCTTATATCGCTTGAAAAATAATTGTCCGGTCTCCGAGGACCTGGGTAGTGCTTAACACAACCGTTTTTCTAGGCCGTAATATAAAGCGTGACATTGATGTACTGCTACTGCGCCTCATAACTGGATTCTAGGGCCCGCGTTCCTCAGGTTTATTAGGGACGTTCGCATTGAAATTGCAAATCTCCGTGCAAAGCTCACTGCCATCGCTCCCAGGTGAGGCAGGCGACCCACAGAGCCCCGGTCCCACCAATGGCAGCGCTGCTCAGGGGGTGCTCGGGAGCCCAGCTGTGATGCACGGGGCCCTGCAAGGTGAGCAGGAGCCAGCGGGGACTGACAAAAAGCTGATGAAGTTTTCCTGAGCTACGCGTTCTTCTTTTTAATTCTAGCGTCCGTTATAGATGCTCTGATAAACAGCGAACAGCTTGTTAACAGGAGCAAAATGGAAATTTCCTCTGCACGGTGTAAATTTCAGTGATGTACACGAATATAAAACACGGTGTAAAGCCACACTCTTCTTTGCGAAAACAAATGTGCCTCTACTCTGTACAAGAAACACCAATACAGTACGGTCATTAAGAAATATATAACACTGACATTAACTGAAGTGAAACGAGGGTGTGCTTGAATGAGTAGAACCGCAGGAAAACAGGTGAATTGTGTTTGTATCCAGGGGAGTGATTCTGCAATAGGATGGCTGTTGTGTACGGAGTGACTGCCAGGTCATTACTGCTACCCAGGCACCATGCCTGGAGGCAGCCATGGACTCACCACCACGTAGCACTGGCAGCAAGTTAGTGCTGTGCATCCCTGACCGGCCTCTGTTGTTCACTTGTGCAACTCCCACCTCTCTTTCATGCGTTATCCTTTTGGTGACATCACGTTTTTCATTGTGTTTTACTGCCCAGTACCATATAGTACATAGTTCTACTCACCAAACGAGGTGGTCGTCGCCGGCATCCAAATGCAGGGCAGTGTAATGGCTTGGTGAAGACGTACTTATGAACTCTAATGCAACTTTTGTGCTACATTTTATGTAATTGAAAAATTATCAACCCGACATTAAAACAAGTCTTGGTTTAAGGGAGTGTAATTTTTGCTAATGGATTGCTACATTTCATTTCCATATCCTTTTCCAGCAATTTTATGTTTAAATATCATTGCCCCTTTGAATTATGTAAGGCTTTTTTCACTGTGATGTTCCAGCAATTTGCCAGCCTCATGTGTGTAATTAGTTTAATTAGCACTACAGCTTTAATGGGAGCATTGGTGTTTACTGCATGCGTTCTGTTCTTCACTGGACAAAGTCAAAAGTTGTGTTTCTCAACCAGCTGCAGTGAGTCCTTACCAGGCTCCATGTCCTCACGTTTTGCCCTTTCAGGGAGCACCATGTTCTTAATTTTGGCTGCAGTCCGTGCCTGTATCCAATCTCTGCTTGGGACACAGGAGTGCACACTGGGCATGCTCACTGAACTGGTTTGCACAGCTGTCTAAGTACATTCCCTTGGCCTTTCCAATAATCACTAATAATTAATAGCACACAGAATAAATAGTATTCTTACTGTCTTGGGCCATGCCCGCATAATGGATGGGGAGAAACAGAAGCAATGCATCTTCTTAACACAGAACATTTCACCAAGCCCAGCAAAAGCTTGACACTGAAAACAACTCCCGGGGAACTGTCAAGATGACAATAGGAAAAGCATTAACGATTCATCCATGTGCCATTAGCCCTGCATGTTAGACCTGACGCTGTGCAAAGTCAATAGATCATTTTTATGTCCTACAATAGAAAAACATCGAGTGGAAATGGAAGTGTATGACCTCTAGGCTACATTAAACCACTATTAAGAAAAAGATCATCATCTGAAAAGTGCAAAGCCATATTAATTTGATCCACTTGTCTGTCAGACTCTGAGCATTTCCAGTCTGTTTCCTCTGATGTCACCTGGCAATCGATGCATTAATGCTCAGCAGAAGCTCGGCAACTCAAATGCAGCAGTAAGAGAACACGTTCACCCATATGATCATCATCATTTGTTAAGAAAACGGTGCTTGTTTGATATCTCAAACGCCCCTTTCAAAGGTGGTGGTGGCCAACCATCAGTTCAGGTCTCTCTTTATAAAAAGAAACAATATATTACTTGATATCCTCTGCGTGTTCCAAGGGAAGCGACTTAAGTCAATTAAAGCACATGAGAATCAATGATTTTCTCCTTAAAAGCACAATACTTTACAAAGGAAACTTTCGGGAAGAGAGCTCAGCTCGGAGGAGCCGTTTTGCTCATCATGCAATGCCATGAGCACGTCCATCTCCACGCTGGGATGGCACACACCAGCCTGCGCCCGGCCTGAGGCCAGTGGCTCCCAAAGCAAAGGTCCAAGATGGGCTCTTCTATTCTCAGGGAGAAACCATCACCACCAAAGCACCGCGGTGAGTCGTCTTCATTTTATACCTAAAGGCCAAATCGTTTGGGAAGATTACATTTTACCTGCAGGTGTTTGTAATGAGGAGCATCTGAGTACTTCTCTTGTTTATGTGTTGACCGCAATGAAACTCAGTGTGCTTAATGTTGTATTCCTGCTTGCTGGAGGGATGGTACTGTCAATCTGGGAGCCTACTGAAGGAGAGATTTCATTTCTAGGCTCACTGCTGCCTCTCACAAGGGCTGTGCTGGCAGCACTGTGGTTCTGTGATGCAGATTGGAGAGGACTTTGCTGGAGGAGGGACCTGCTCCCCATCCCATCCAGTTTTTAATGCTCATGCTTGGCAGCAATCTCAATTAGTCTTATTTTAATTTCAGTTGACTATATTACTCCATTCTACATTGATTTCTAAACAACCATTTTTATTGATTTAAGACACTAAAGCTGCCATAATAACACAGTAATAATACAATAAAACAACGATAGATTTTTATTTTGCTTTTTTTTTTATTAGGCTGCAAAGCGACCTAATGTGGGAACGCGCAGCAAGTCCATGACCAACATGCTGCTGTGGTGCTGCAGCTCAGCACATCTGGACAGCTGCCTCATGCCTGGAGGTTTGCAAGAATGGGAGAAATTCTACTTACGTGGGTGCCAGTGGCGAGCATTCCCCCAAACCCAGCAGGAGGGGCTGGAAGGGCAGACTGAAGGTCAGTGCACACGCAGGTAACATGATATCTAGGATTGTTCTCTGATGCATTACTTGGAAACTTGGAGAACTTCATGGATACTGTGGAATCAAGCTGGTGTAAAGGCAGTGGTGAGAAGGAACCCATGGAAAGCTGTGATTTTGCAAAACTAGCTTGGAAACTCACAGTAGCTGCTCCTTCCTTGCTTTCCTTTGGGTTCCATCGTTATGCATTCCAAACCTAATTTTATTTTTTTTAATCCTGATTCTAAAGCTAGCTGTTTGATCCCAGAGGAAGCAGTTTTTTTGGGCACTGTGCGGAGCACCAGCACTTTGATGCAAGCTCCCCCCAGCAGTGCTGATGGGGCGATGAGGAGCAGTGCCAGCAGCGCCTGTCACCTGGCTCCTGCCCATCCAATTGCTGCTTGCACCACTGCAGTTACAGGGAGCTGGCCACAAATCTATCATATGCTGTGGAAAAGCAGAAGTGGGGGAGGGGGGGTCACCTAAATTGGCTTAACAAAAGAAATCCCCACCTGGGAATGGATGGAGGAAGGTCATACCCAGACCAATGACGTTTATAACAACTTTTAATTGGCATGCTGCAAACAAAATCCAGAGGCCTGGGAATTTACCCCACAACTCACATGTTTTTACTGGCTGATGCTGTCTGTGAACGAGTCCTGCCACGTCTCACTGAAATGGGCAGAGTAGGCACAGCGACCATTTTCCCCTACCCCTTCAAGAAGCATATTTAGGAGGTGTCTTCATCACTTTACTTAGTGATGCATAATACAGGTCAGGAAGGCAGTCCTATTTATTATCTAGATGCAATAATTAGGTGATAACTTAGTACTAGATACGGGCAAACAGAATTAACCACCTTATTTAATGGAAAACGAGAAACTTAACGTAGCAGGGTAAATATAGTTCAGCGCGTATTTGAAAGTTAAATGAGATACGCATTAGAACATGTTTAAGTTTTAAAATAGTTTCATACTTAAAGTCATTTATACAGTCACTGTGGTTAAATGTATTCAGCAGGATGGGGAAAATGTACCAAGCTTCGGGGCTTGGTGGCGGTGCTGTTGGCGTGATGCCTGTCAGTGGGATCACAGCCTGAATCTGCCTGCAGGAGCAGGGCAGGGGCAGGAGGATGCTCAGGTTTTCGGGGGCTGCTACCACTCTTTGTCTCTGCAAGGGTAAATGTGCCACAATGCTGGGGGTGGAGGGGCTGTCTGGGACCTCACAAGCAGATGCATTAATCTGATTTCTTACCTACAAGTCCCTGCTCGTTTCTCGAAAATAAGCGTTTAATTATTATGCGAGAAATCAGTCGTTCGTGAGCATCCTTATGGAGTAAAACAAAAGGATTCTGTTTTTCCCCCTCTTTACAGGATTAGTTTATTTGTTGGACCAGAATTATCTTAATCCGGTAGATGTCCTTCAACAAGTTATAAACAAGAGCAATGTCTTTCCGCCAATGGATTTCATTTAACTGGCTCTGATAATTGACGAGATGTTTGCAGTCCTGAGTCCCTTACAGTAATACCTTGTCCAAATAAATTAACATGAAAAAATCCCTTGTTAACTCCCAAATAATCAAATTCTTCTGTCAACAGCATCCCCAAATAACTTGCATTGACTTTAGTCAAAGTTTGTTAGAATTAGAGACTTACTGTGAAGCACGAATACTCTACACTGAGCCCAGGACTGCCAATTTCCAAGTGAAGTAACTGCTCTCATTTGCAAAGATCTGTCACCAAATTCTTTTTCAGCAAAAATAGGCCAGAAGGAAGGAAGACAAAGCACAGGAGATGCATCTATTTCAGGCTGGGTGTCAGAGCAATGTCTTTTCCAGAGAGCAGCCAGGCGCTGGCACAACTGCCCAAGGGTGAGGAGTCCCCGTCCCTGGAGGTGTTCAGACCCACGGGGATGTGGCACTGAGGGGTGTGGGCAGGGGGCACAGTGGGTGGGGGTGGGGCTGGGGGTCTCAGAGGGCTTTTCCAGCCTTAATGCCTCTGTGATTCTATGACCCTATGACGCTGGGTGCGTCCCACTGAGCCCCTCAGCCTCCTGGCTTCAGGGAGCAACATCCTAAACTTGCCAGCTGCAAAACGTATGGAAATATTTAATGGCTATAGGTGCTGGAAATCCTGTGAAGCCCAGAGGCGCTGTGTAAGCTTGCTCCTTAGCCCAGGGTTGCAGCAGCAAGGAGCTGTGCAGGACCTGTTGCCAGGCAGATGCTTCCAGGTGCTTTTTCACCCTTTCTTCCTCCAGAGGTAATGTGGCAGCTCAGTCTACCCACAAATACCAGGTACTTTATGCACAGGAAAACAGAACAAACCAATTTCAGTAAACTATGTGAAACTCCTGGAGGATCTTTTTGTTAGGAGTTGAGCAGGCTGTAAATAACAGAGGCATTAACAGTAATTCACACCCCTGGGACAAGCCATAGAGGATTACAGCCGCATGGAACCATTTGCCTTGAGAAAAATGACAAAATTTCCAAGGACTAGATGGCTTCTTGAGAGAAGATTTGAAGCTCAGGCTGCACTTGTCTTGAGCCTATCCGCTATCAATTCCAGTTCGTACAAAGACATTTACTCCTATTATTATTATATCCCTGCCCTTTCTCGCCCTTGAAGTATTGGCATTGTGGCTCTGAAGACAGATTCAATTAACAAACCGGATAGATGCTGACCTTTCCGGGGTTGTTATTCTATCCTTGATTTGCTTTAGGGGAGAAATATTTCTTTCTTGTATAAATATGAAATAACAAATAAATAACCAACAATTGATTTGTAGTTTCAAAAAAAAAAAAAGAAGAGAGAGAGAGAGAGAGAGAGGAAAGAAATGAACTAGTCAAGCACGGACACTGGCATTAGCTGAAGGGCTTCAGCACCTTGTGCAGGGATTACTCACGGAGTACGCCGCCATCCATCACGATTACAGAGCTGCTGGGGGATTTCTAGGGCAGTTTTTTCCAGAGAATCAGGTAACTGAGGCAGCATAGTGCTTTTCACCTTTTTTGTTACCACCATGTTTGATTTTTTTTTTTTTTTTTGCTGCTTTTTCACACATTACAGATCGCTGTCCCACAGCATCACATGGGATTGCTGGGATGGGGTTGCAGGAATAGGGTAGGGAGAGGGAGAGGACCAGGATGTGGTGTTTTTGGGGCATCCCATCTGATCTCCCCTGGACAAAGCTCCACTCTTTCCAGGGAGAAGTGAGCTTGGTTGCAGGGTGCTCACTGAGCATGGATGGTGATGTTGGTAATCCTCTTTTCTGTAGCAACTGCCTTGCATCCATGCATGGCCAGGCTCAACGTCCTGTTGAAAGGGCTTTGGGCTCACTTGTTTCATAGAATCATAGGATTAACTAGGTTGGAAAAGACCTACAAGATCATCCAGTCCAACCATCCACCTACCACCAACAACCCCACTAAACTATGTCTCCCAATGCTATATCTAAACGCTTCTTGAACACCTCCAGGGACAGTGACTCAACCACCTCCCTGGGCAGCCCATTCCAGCACCTGACTACTCTTTCACAAAAGTAGTACTTCCTAATGTCCAGCCTAAGTCTTGTTTGCCTTGGACAAGACCAATAAACCCACAGTTAGCTTGAAAATAATTGAGTGGTGTTTGGCATCGACTCAGTTTTTCCTGGTGAAGACTGAAATGGAGGTGGGCGATGGGAGCACAGCCTTCGTGGTGGGAGAAGGAAGCACACACTTTCCTGGAGTACACTTCCAGCTGTAGCCACGAGTAAATAAAAATTTGTATCATGCATAAAAATTGCTTCCTGCTCAACGAAGACATCAAGGCACAAACTTGCTTCATTTGTATTCACATTTCAAAAAATGATAGTTTTATACTTCAAAACAGCTTTATTCCCCTCTCCCCTTCTCTCCCCACATGCACACACTTGGGACAAGATCAAACAGTGCTTTATTTTTCTCTAACAATAATGTAATTATTATATAGTGTTAATTGTAGAGAAATCTGGGGACAACTCAGCATGTAAAAATTCTAATTAATATTTTTACAATACTAATTATAATTATAATTATGTATAATTATCATCCTTGTTTTAATAATTTCCATGCTATCATCCTACAGGTATTACACTTACCCTTTTCAATACTAGTCCTGACTGTTGCTTTTTCTCAGACTAATCTGCTATTCCATGGATTGCACCCCTTACAGCAGTGGAACATCCTTGTTGCTGATTTGTACTATTGCTGCTAAAGTCACCTGCATTCTTGAGTCTGGGTTCATTTCCATTTCTGTCAGTCACTTGGTTTGTGTTGGCCATTGGGATGTTGCCCGCCCTGCCTCTCCCATGGAGGGTCAGCTGACACCTGCAGGCAGGTTATCGTGATGGAAGCTAAGGACAAAAGGGCACAGCAAACCAAGGCAAGGAATTTGCATGGGCAGCCCATGATGTATTTTTCTGTGGAGGATTTGTACTTATATATCCAATGGTGTTTGTTCATTTAAGATCATCTACATTCAGCAGGATGCTGGACTAGAAGTGGTGGCATCCTTTGCCATCCCTTAATGTTCTTACAGTATGGTGCAGAGTGAACAAGACTTTCATTCATTGCACTTCTTTACCTTGAATTCTTTTCTTTCCATTTCTGTCTGCCCTTCCCTATTTGTTTTTCTATCTGTCTGATTTAGCAAGTAAAGAAATATCATGCCCATTTACACAGAGCCTGGCAGTTCCCCTGCTCAGAGCCATAAGCACCCCCTGCTCTGCTCTGGTCCTGCCCAGCCCTCCTGGTGCCTACATCATTGCTTGGAATGAACAGGCAACATTCTTCTGACAGCTGAACACAGAAAAAATGTTTTCAATTATAAATGCTCATAATTCTACAAAACAAAAAGAGAGATCAAACATTTTTCTTAGGTCTTTGACATCTTTCAGTACATGTTAGACAAAGGAAAAGATCAGTGCTTTCAGTAATTCATAAAAACCTTTCCTTTCTGGTGGCAGAATTTGTAAAATTTGAGTATCTCCTCTAACCTTAACTTCAGGTGATGCACTAAAATCAGAGAATCTGGAACAGCAGAAGGCATTTGGTGTTTCAGGTGCTGGTTTTGCGTACCACCATGCTATTCGCTTGCACAAAGGCACTCCTCTCCAAAGTGAGATAAATTGTTTTGTCACTTCTATGTGAAGCACATGAACTGCTCTTCCATCTTCTGATTCTTTTTGCCATTGGAAAGGCAAAGGTGTGGTCTGAACAGCCCTGTCCTGCGGGCCTGGGCTGGAGCAGGGGCTGGGGCCGACTGCAGCCCACGGAATGCAACTGAGGTGATGGATCTGCCCATGGAAGCGTTCTGGATGCCCACCACTGCAAAAAGCCATGTGACAGAGGTACAGTTACACCACCCCTATTGGCTGTAAGAGCTAGGTGATATCTGTTTGGCACGCTGCTGAAAGCCGATTGACCACCTAGTTTTTAACTTGATGCAAGCAGCCGTACAGTTTTGATGTATTTTGTGTTCTTGGCAGATCCGCAGACTTTTTTGTATAACTTATGAACGTGCAGATTAAGCGTGACGTGTTGATTAGCTACTGACCTTGATGATTTCTTTCTATGCTCTTTGCCTCCAGCAATGAGCAGTCCATGGGACATGAAGTTCGTATCAGTCTGCCTTCTTGTTTTACAGTCTCGAGCCTCATTCTAATATCATGCATGCTGTATTCAACCAGCATAAAGGCAGACAGGAAGACTGAATTTATGCCAGCAAGTCGCAATAAGCTGTGCATTGGCAAAATATTTAATCGTGCTGAAGTTGGAGGCCGGATCCTCCCACGTGGCTTTATTTTGGCATTGCAAACTGCACATCTTCTAAAGGTCACAGCTTCTGATTTCCATATTCTTCTGTTTCTTTTCTTCTTTCCCTTGATAATTCAGTTCATTTTCATAGTCTTATCTAATGTTTCACTACCACGACTTCTGACCTTTTCTGCATTTCTTTGCCTCGGTAAACGAGCTGTCTTTATGGAGCGTTAGTTCCTCAGCACAGCCCATAGTGCAGCCACCTGACTGCAGGGGGGGTGGCTGGGGCTGCCGGTCGAGGCAGGGCATGAAGGGCCCAGCTCAGCTCCTGACCTGAGGAGCTCACACTGAGATATGACTTAGCACCTTGATCTTATGTCAGTTACAAGTCAGTCTGTGTAAGGAGCAATGTTAGGGCTCTGCAATGCCATCAGATAGCCACGAGCCACCAAGGCAGCAAAAAAAATCTGAGTTAAAAGCAGCTGCGTTGTTATTTATTGAGTATTGAAGTTGCGGGCACATTAGGAATATAAATGGGTACACAAATGATCTAATTTGCGATCATTGTACACGGCCATCTGTAAGGGTTCTCTTTGGAGAAAGGCAGATAGCATCATTATTGTTGTTGTTTATCTCTTTGCGTGTCATCTTTTAGTCAGTGCTCATATGCTCAGTGAGTATGGTACTAAGCAAAGATCGTTGTCAGTGCTTTGCTTCTGGGCTGGAGCCTGGCTTGTCTTTCCTGTCACCAGAGTCCTCCTGCGCTGCCCATCCTCGCCCAGCCCCACTCACCACTTTCCTTCTGTTCCCATCTTCCCTCCACGCAGGGAGCTGTTCACATCTGTCTTCCCCAGGTTTGCCACAGGTCTCTAAAGCAGTGAAAGGGGCGTTAGCAGAAATTATTGCCAGAAACCAGGATTATTTATAAATCATACAAACTAGCATTTGGAAAGCAGAAAATAAATTGCACGTAGGCAGTGCTCCATTTCTCCGATGAAGAAGGAAGGTTATACCCCGCTGGTTCTGTGCTGACCCTTTGCAGACAGAAGTGACTGACACTGCAGCCCTTCCACAAATGTGGTGTGCTTCCTGATGAATGAATATGAGTAGAAAAGAAAATTAGGGAAGTGATAACCCAGCACCAGCAGCGTTAATTTGCTACAGCTTTATCTTGCGGGAAACTTAATATATCTTTATCGCTCCTTCTCCGATCAAAGCTCTATAGCCTCTAATATTCTCCTCAGTGAACTGAAATATCTCTCAATATAAAAGCATCTTCTTCTAACAGCACTGGGAACCATTACGGTATATTGTTATGTACACTGGTATTACCTAAGGAAATATTCAAAGGCTGGAAAAACAGACATTTTTAGAGAGAGTGGAAAACACAACTTCTAAATTAAACTTACAGTTTTTCTGGATTTAATTCAATATGGCATTTCATCTTCTAATGGAACCCCTATACGTGGATGGAAGAAAAGTGCCTTCAATGAGAAACAAGGGAAAGAAAGCATGGTGGGCTGTGGGAGTCCCCCACATCACTCCTGTTCCTGGTGCTCGGCACTGAAGGCATGGCCATCCCCATGGCCAGAACCAGCTGGGAGCTGCGCGGCCATCGGGGTCAAGGTGATATTCATTGGGGTGGAAACAGTGTTTGCAATTTGGATTCTGCTGCCTGTGATAACATTGCAAGCGCTCCTTTCATCCTCGTTTTATTCCGGTTGACGCATTTCCCAGTTTTTTGGGTCATTGAGTTGGTTCGTGAGTTGAACAACCGCCAGTGCTGTGTGTGCTGTAAACACGAGAGCTCTGCAGAGCAGATAGCTGTGGTGTGTGGTTGCTGGTACAGGGCACATATGCCTATTGCTGCTGGAGCCTCAGCCCGGGAAAGCCCAGAAATTACTGTTTTGAGAAATGCTTCTTTCCCCCCATCTTATTTACAGTGCACGGTTCACCGGTTGAAACTCTTAGAGCTGAAATTGCTAAGGGAACTCAACCTCAAAGAGGTTCCAAGTCATTCCCTGAATGAAGAGGAGAACCCTCGCAATAACCATGAGAAGTTCATCGCAAGGCAGCTTCCGGAAAACACGTCGTTATCTGGCACTACTGCAAGCGTGTGCAGAAAATGCCTTCATCCACGCTCCCAGCTGATTTAATATCAGCATTTTCTGTTTTCTGCCCTGTTCCCATGAAGGACTGTAAATATGTGTGTCTGTCTGCCCAGCCTGGCTGTCAGCACGGCCATGGGGGAATCCCTGCTCGTGGGTGCTACCGTGGGGCCGCAGCCATTTCCCAGTGGTCAAACTGAGCGCTGCGCCCCTTTCTCTTCGTTAGGCAGAGCAATAATTGCACCCCTAGGTCACAGCAGCGTGGGGATGAGCTGAGAACCACCCGGGACATCTGGGAAGCATTCTGGTTGGGAAGCTCTGCAAATACTCATTGGATTATAGAGCTACAATTATTATAAATCGATGGTCTTTTAAAGAGAAAATTTAATTTAATATTTAATGTTCTGCAGGTTAATATTATTATACATGGCGCTGTAGCAATATATATATGATTGCTTGCAGCAACGCATTAACGGAGCATTAAAGCAGAAGAGGCATTTAAGCGGACATTTAAATGGAGGTGACTCTAAATGCTCGGGTGGGTGACCTGAACTTTTCGGTTTTAACGTTCTTAAACCACTGAAGTACACTTGAAATGAGCAATTTAACACCTTTGCTCTTTCCAGCTTCTCCAGGAGCGCTGGCAAAACCTTACACAGAGGACTACTTCTAATTTGTGGAAGATATGGAAGAGAAGGTAAGCATGTCCAGTTGTTGTTTTTTTTTTTTTTAACCAGGATCACCATAAAATCATGGAATCATAGAACCATGGTCGCACCTAAGTCAGCCTGCTTCTCTGATACGAGTGGTCTCTTCTATACAAGAAGCTACTGGAGTCACCAGTGCACAGGAAGAAGCAGCAGCAGCCCTCCAAGAACTTGCTGCTGAGGTTTGCTTTTGTGTTTTGGACAATGCTGCCAGCTGCACTCTTTGTCATTGGAAATAAAGGTAAATAATCCAAGAAGCAAGACGTTACACTCCCTCAGTCCCACCTGCACATGTGCACCCATATAAAGAACTCAAGAATGAGCAGATGGAGGACAGGCGTAGCCAGACCCATTCTCCAGATCTTTGCTCAGGCAGCAGTGCTGCTATGTGCCCCTGTGGGACCATCTAGGTGCAGGGCATCGTGCCCACCCTGCCCCTGCACTGGGATGTAAATGCTCCACCTGCTGCAGGCACAGCACGTGCAGTGGGGACAGAAGGCACCGCCAGGTCCTGCCCCGCTGCCAGGGGCACACAGCCCTGTGCCGTGCTGAGCTGCAAGGACCTGGACCCGCTTCCAGTGGTACTTCTGAGTCTCTATTGAATGCACATTATGGAATTTAATCAGTGAAATGAATTTGCTAATGAACTTGTTAATGAGCTTGCCATATCTAATACTGTTCATTTCTTCTGTTCTTTTTCTTTTTTAGTGGGAAGAAAGAAAGCTGCTGCTGCTGCTGTTTGGCAGCTTGGTTTTTTTTTTTTTTTCTTTGCTTTAGGCAAATGACAGGAATAAGTTCACTTATAATTGCTTTCATGTAAAGAAAAGTTAATAGAAATTTTAATAACAGTAGGAGCTTAACAGAGTTTGAGGCCGTGACACGTGCATCGCAATGGAGGTAACTCCTGCAGCAGGATGCAGCTGCCCATTGCTGCATGCGGGATGCTCTGCTAGTGGCAGGGAGGAGAGCTTTGGGAGGATTCAGAAGGGTTCGTACTGCTTTGGCTTTGTGCAGCCCTGTGTGTCCACTGCATACGCAGAGCACCGTGCAGCAGCAATGTGACCATTAGTCACAATATCAAAGTACGTAAAAAGGAACAGGCTCAGTAATAACATATGATAAGCTGTTAGTGGTTGTTGTATGCGCCCTTCTGAGCTGCTTCCCTCTGGGATCCACAGCCTCAGCGCTTCCCTCCCTTTCTCCAGGGCAGAGGCAGCGTTCCTGCCCCCAGGTACCTCAGGCAGCATGGCTGTTTGCTTCTCCTACCAGGCAGCAAGCCAGCACCAAGGTCAGGCCATTCCCAGTGTGGGTGCAAGACCCTGGTGTCAGCATTGCTCACAGCAGCGTCTGCAGCGTTGCATACTTCAGCCCAATGCCTGCAGCCTCCTGTGCCTTCTGAGCCCCTCATGGTGCCAAGGCTCACCGAGCATGCACACTGGGCACTCCTGCTCCCAGCCCTCGCTCAGCTCTGCAGCTCTTGTTTGCTCCTGCTGGCTCCAAGTCATCGCACAGCAATAGAAATGCCACGGGGTGGGTCATCCCCAGGGCACAGAGAAGCGATGCAATGAGCTCCCCACCTGCAGGCAGTGTCGTGGGGACGTGGCATCGTGGCTTGCCCTTGGCAGCCCACCCATTGTCTCTCAAAGCACTGCAGAACGAGAAGCTGGCTGCGAAAGTCCTTGTGCAATTAGTGCTGCTTCCCCTGCAAGGAGCAGAAAGAGGTGAGGCTGTCAGACAGCTCTGTGTGCTTCAAGCTTGCTACAGGGTGCTGCACAGCACTGCTTGCTTTCTCTCCTCCTCTGAGTATTATTTACCTCTCTTGTTGGCAGACACAGAAATGCACTCCTCAAAAAGAGAGCTGCCACAGATGTATTCAGTGGAGTTTCATATTAACTTAATGTTGCAATGAGTATACACAAAGGTTTTGTTAGTATTTAAACAATGAGAAAGGAGTTTGGGACACCGCGAGCAAACAGGAAAGGAGCCAGGCATTGCTCACAAACCAGGAGAAAGCATCCAGAAAGCTCCGTGGATCAACCCTGCCCTGCTCTCCCTGTACATCAGTGGGCATTAGTGCTTGCTGGCAGCACGGGAAGGGCAGGAGCACATCACTGAGGTATGCACGTGGTGTGGTGCATCTCTGCTACTCTCCCTTTGTGAAAGCAGCAGAGATGCAACTGTCTGAATAGGGAATCCCACAGGTGTTCTCACAGGCAAGGATTAGACTATCTTAGATCAGATTAGATTAGATTACCCCATTACAGATGAAACGTTCTCCATTTCAGGCTCCTCAGACACAAGTGCTCATGGCACCAAGCCTCTTGGAGTTTAAGAAGCATTTGGACAAGGCTGTCAGAAATACGGTTTGAATTTTGAGTAGTTCAGCGTGGAGATAGGAGTTGGCCTTGATGATCTTGTGGATCCCTCCCAACACAGGATATCCTCTGATTCATCGCACCCAGTAAGCAATGTGCTCTACCCTTAGCTCTTCCTCTGCTCCATGAAGTGAAGTTGGTCACGGAGAGCTCAAGAGGATCATAGAATCACAGAACCATTCAGGCTGGAAAAATCCTCTCAGATCCCCCATCCCAACCCCACCCCCCCACCGTGCCCACTGCCCACGTCCCTCAGTGCCACATCCCCACGGGTCTGAACACCTCCAGGGATGGGGACCCCCCACCCCTGGGCAGCTGTGCCAGCACTTGGCTGCTCTCTTGGAGAAGAAACTTCTCCTGATATCCAACCTGACCCTCCCCTGGTGCAACGTGAGGCCATCACCTCCCATGAGGATGAAACGGAGGAAAATGGGGTGCACCACCAAGCACGCCCCATTGGCAGAACCAGCTGGGGGTCTTCATTGACCAACATGCTGTGAAGGATTCAGTTATTGTGCATTGTCCTTGTACCACTCACCCCAACAGTGACCTCACGCAACTGGACATTTTCCTGGCACACCGAAAATCCCAGTGAGCAGCTTTAGTTCCGTGGTGGCTACATTTGGAGCGTGGCTTCTTCAGCCATCGCCGTGGCCAGCAGCAGTGGATGTCTGCCATGCAGGGGGGCATGGGTGCCAACACCAAATTCCTGGGCATGGAAAGCTGGTTTTTCTTACTGTAAGTGAACACCTTCAGTTTGCAAGCGCAGGAAACCTGGAGACGTTTATGAAAGAAGAAAAAGGATGGGGTACCGGGAGACAAAAGACTCATTGCCTTGCAGGAAAGAGATGAAAACTGAAGGAGAAGAGGAGATGGACTGGAGCTCGTTTTGAAGGTTAGGATGCTTTTCCCTTTTCTTTTGTTTCTCCCCTATTCATTTCAAAGAGAACTGCACGGAATAATAATCTACTTGTTTTGTCTGTGCGATAATTGCATTGATAATTTACTGCGATTTAAATAATCAAATTCAGAGTTTTGCATGTCATAGTCTGAAAAAGGGCTTTCTTTAATCTCCAAAGATGCATATTCATGATGCCACTATATATATAGCGAGAGAAATTACGGTGCCATTGTCTACTTCAAACAAGTCGTTCATTCCCTGCTGTTTGAAAAAAGATGAAGAAGTCGGAACACATGATGATTGATTTGTACTTTCAAGGCTCACCTCCTCTCCCTTTGGTAATGGATTTCTTTATCTATCAACAGCTATCGTTGTCATTTAGCGTCTGCCCCGTGTAGCTACGCTCAGGTTTAAGTGCTGTGTCAAGCACATCCATGCCTTGGCATTTTGCTGCCAGCCCAACTCGTGTTTTGCTCTTGCAGCAAACAGGTTGCTCATTTTCCAGCATCAGATACCCCGTGCCTTTATTTTCTACATCATGATGTGCCTTGCCAGGGCATGGTGTGGATGAAGGGGCTCATGAGGTCCCCCCCCTGCTGTGCACACGGGAGTGGAACCACGAGGAACACCTCAGATTTCTATTTTTGTACTGCATTTGAATGTTTATTGCGTTCAGATTTAACCGATTCATTGTGCCAGGTAATGAAAATCCCAGCAGAAGCCTCTCTATGGAACACGATTTGCCTTTGAAAGCCAAAAAAAAATCCATTCTAGAAATATAAACGATGCGTAGCACAGGTCAAACACCTGCACTTTTGTTGACTTTAAAATTTAATCTGTTCTCTATGACTGTGCATTAATACCAAAATACATTTGTTAGGAGCAACAGCCAGAGGATAGCAATGGGGATCTATGCGAGGGACAGAGAATTGCTGTCCTGGGCTGCGTGGCACTGCTGGGGCAGGACCGTCCTGAAACCCACAGCGGGGAGAGTTTCAATGCACGTGGAGAAATGCAGATGTAACACTGAAATCTGTTGAACCAGCTACAGCCTGAGGTGTCACGTTTAAGGAGAGATTAAATAATCCAGCTGAGAAAATTAGGCGGTAGAGATGGGCGAATCGTTTAACGTCAGTTCCGCAGCTGGTTACTTTTGCGTTCCTCTGTTCACGAAATATCTTGCAAGAATGCACAGTTTTCCTCCTTTCTGTGTGCCACTTCTGGTTGTCCATGCCAAGCAGCTCTCGTGGCGCGTGGTGGCTGTCATTTTTCTCTCCAGTCATTGGAAGGGCGTGAAATTTAGGATTCCTGCGGGAGCAGTTTTGCATACGCTTTCAAAATGTAGTCACCGTGATTGTTATTTAATGTTTTCATATACCAATGCTAGATGAGAATCGAATTAAAATTCAAATAAAATAAACATTATTAAAAGATCTTTCCACCAGAATTGATGTATGGATAGAAACCTTTGCAGTACAACTGAAATAACAGCAGGAGGGGAGTGGATAAATAATTTATTCTCCGCGCACGTATCAATATTTTCTAAATACATATTATTGAGCTGAGCGTGGAAAAGCTTTGCTAGGTTCTTTCTTTTGTACATAGTTTCTCTTGAATCCAGAACCAAAGCTTTTCCACTCCGGTGAGTCGGGAGCAGCAGGCACTGCTTCAGCTCAGGCAGCCTCACTTGTGCCTTTCCTTCTCCCTTAGCCCTAGTAGAAGAGGAGGACATGAGATTTATTGCACAGAGCAAAGCCTCTTTTGTACCTCTGGCCAAGGAGCCTGTTGTCGTCGTGCTGGATTTATAGTTAAGCTGATGTTTAATCCCTGAAGAATTCAGCCTGTTTGCTGTGAAGTCTGAGCTAATAGAGAGCAAGTCCTGTGTGTAATTCATTTTTTAAGCTTACTTTTTTATTCTTTTTGGAGAAATATTTCTGAAAAATGGTGGTGGTGGAAAAGTAAAGAATTCGATTTCTTTTCTCCCCCTTAATCAGAGGCAATTAGCTTCTTAATTACCGAACATGGCTTTTAACAGTGGCTGTGATGAGGTACAAGTTTCCATTTTCTCAGGCTCAGCCATCAAAGACTTTCAGAAGATGCTTTTTCTTGGCAAAAGATTCCTCCGGTGGGCAAATGCTTTGCAGTCTGCAGATTCAAGGATCGTGTACATCTAAAAGTATTGAGGGCACGTGGAAAAACTTAGTGTTTAAAAGGCACAGGGAGGCAAACTCTGGCATCCACTCGCGTCTAGAGCTGTACAGAGAAGCTCTCCCCAGTTCATTAACAGCCCCTTCAAGAGCTGTTGAACCCGGTTCGGAGGTTGGTCCAATTTACCCACCAGCTCAGTGAACCCTCCCTTCCCTGCAGGACCCCTAATGAGGTAAAATGCCTGAACACCACCAGGCAACTGAGGGAACAGCAATAATGCACAAGCAGTCTGTATCTCACGCTTGGACTATTTACCCTCGGAAAGAAGCTGTGGTTATTTCTCATTTATTCACTCTCTCCCTACAGGCAGGAGCAGCCATCCTCAGGTCAGCTTCCTGTACTTCCAATAACATTTACAGAAATGAACCGAGGCACGTGCTGCCCAGGTGCCTCGCTCACGAGCACCAATCCACTTGCCCCAGGGAGGAAGGGGAAGCACTGAGGGGGCTTGGCACTGAACCAAGGGAAGATTTGTCCAACGGGGCGGGCAAGGCCCTAGCAGAGGGATGGGTACTTTTGAGAAAAGGAAGCATCAGCTTTAGATTCACCTATGTATTTTACATTCAGCACTCCTCATTTACAGTTGTGCAAGAAGTAGTGCTTGCTTTGAAAGGATAAATATTGAGTATAAGTTCTGAGCACTCGTACTGCATTTTTTTTTAAGTTATGGCAATGACTAGAATCATAGAATCACAGCATGGTTGGGTTGGAAGAGTCCTTAAAGTTAGACAGAAGGGTCCTTGGTTTCAGCCAAGAGCTGATTGCCAGCCTTTCCCCCACGTCCCGGGCACAAGCTTCTGAACTGGGAGGGACTGGTGGGACCTGGGCAGCGCCGTGCAGGGTCAGGCACACGCTGCCTGCAGGGCAGTGTCCCAGAAGCAGAGGAGATCAGACCATAGGCCACACAGTGCAGCCTGGCCTCCTAAAGGGATTCACTCCAAACCCCTGCGCAAGGTGGGTTAGTGCTCAAGTGTTAGAGCATTTTTCAAAGAGAAGTTTTTGCCTATTTTAAAGACCAGAAGAAGTAGATAAAGTCAAGAGAATGTTGAACTGGCGTTTCCATAGAAATGTTACTCTTTTCCAGGCTAACACCAAACCGTTGCGTGAAGCATGGCGTTCAGGGGACATTCCCAGCATGACATCGTGCAGTACAGACGGCGGCACGAGCTGGAGGCTGTATTCAGAAAAACGTGAATTCTGAAGTTATCCTCCACGGAGCAAGCCTGACCATCTGCTTGGAGCCCAGTGTGGGAAGGACCAACCGTGCTGTGCTGACAGCGTTCTGAGGCAGCTGGCAGTTTGGGGGGAGTGTCCGTGGGCGCCCGAGCTGTGAGATTTCCCAGAGCCACCAGTTCCTCTGCAGAGTGATGAGAGAAGAGCTGGAGGGACATTGGTCACCTGGGGAACAGCACAGTCCCATGTCTTATCACAGCCACTAAGACTTATGCTCTCAGCACCTCCAGCGAAGTTCAACCAAACTCAGCTCCATCTGCGGCTGGAAAACTCTCTGATAGAGCAGCAGACCGTAAGGCGAAGTGCTTTCGTTTTCCCTGTTGTCGGGATGTCAACGTTAATATTAATTGCGTTTAATCAATTAATTACAAATTCAGGACAGCGATGTTTCCCAAATCACTGGAAACGCCTCCGTACAGGAGAATGACATCAAGTTCTGATGTACTGTTGGCATGCCAATGCTCGACAAAGCTCTGGAGGCACTCGGGGCATTTCTCAGCAGTGCATCTGCAGCTCCAGCCACACAACCTGCACTCTCTGCTGACGGATGGCGGCTGCAGACAGCACAAGTGGCTGCAGCTGGAACCGCCCATTGGGCATTAGCTGCGCTAAGTGGGGACTTCGGTTCCTTAAGTAAGTACCAAAATTAATGATTCCTTTGTTTAGCTGATGAGAGTTCCAGGCCTAATTAATTTCCTGTCACACTGGGCTGGCTGCACTTGTAGAAGAGGAAATAGCGGGGAAAAGTAGATGAAGCTCAGGTAAAAGAGGCGTTAATTAAAAGCTCGATTTGCAGTGGCCGCGTTTCTCTCCTCTCTTCAGATTTCCTGTTTACCTCATTTATAAGAAGCAAAGCCTTAGTCTGCTGGTGCATCAGCTTGGAATAGAAAACTCCATAAAATCAGATGGCTTTGGCAACACACCTGTTCTTGAGGTAGCCGTGGGACAGTGCACACCATTATCCCATCAGTACTGCTAGCTGAGTGGCTGAGGAAAGCGTTCTCAGGCCAGGTTGGATGGGGCCCTGGGCAACGTGACCTGCTGGGGGGCAGCCAGCCCACAGCTGGGTGGCTGGAAATGGGTGATGTCTGAGATCACTTTCAACCCCAGCCATTCTATGACTCTATCATTCTAAGCAACCAATAACACAAAGCGAGTTAATGCCTTAAGCAACTGAAAATGGGTTCTATCATTCCGTGATTTGAAGAGAAAAGTAGTGGCGATGCTTGGCTGAGATTCAGCATTGCACATGGAGGTCAGCTGCCCGTGCATTTGTACAACGTGAACAACTCCAGTGCTGGCCAAATTTCTCATTTTGAAATGTGTGCTGTTCCCTAGAAGAGCACCTTGCCCCAAATAGCCTGGAAGGTTCAAAACCTGATACATCTTCTTAATGTATTGCAGGAGGAAGTCTCTCCCTGGGAATATTAGGGACTTTACACGTGGAGAAAACAAATTCTGCTCTCCCTATGTAACGCTGCTTGTAGTAGGAGTCTAATTTTAGATTCCTTCTGCTGCCTCTAAATCTTGGCTTTTTGTCTTTCCCAGCTTGATGGAAGGGCATATTTAATTATCAGGAGTTGCAGTTGCATGGACAGACCTTTCATCAACAAAGCATATGTCTTTTAGTTCTGTAATTGTAAGAATCCCATTATTTCTAATCTCTGAGCAACCAAACACATAAACTATACCTGCAGGATGCACTTGAAGCTGCTGATCTAAAGCAGCACAGGAAACTAGCTGCCATGCAAAGAGGTGTGTGTACAGCCAGCCATTCCGTCTGACTTTTGTTGTCAGCTCCTAAAACATGAGGTAAAGCTTTGTCCCGGGCAGGCTGCTGAGCTTTGGTTCTGTCTCATCTCCCCTTAGGAAACGCTTTCTTGAAACTCCCCTTCCCCCCAGAAAGTGCAGCTGTCTGATGCCCTGAGCCCCACCAGCATCCAGATGTGGGCACCATCGGTTGGGAAGCAGCCCCCTCAGCCCAGCGATGCCCAGGACCACCGCAGGGCTGCAGCAATGCACACCCGGTGCATGGCTCAGTGCAGCTCCCGTTGGGTTCTGCTCCTTGTAACGTCTGACTCAGTGTGTGCAGGACAAATGAGATGTGGGGGGGAATTTGAACCTTGCCAGCTTTTTTCTGTAATCAGACTTCGGATGGGAACAGCTCCCTTTCTTTCCATTTGTGATCCATAAGAGAGGAAGCGCCGAGGAAATCCGTGTGTTCTGTTCCAGCACTGAAGTGAGACACTCATGAACACCAACTTTGCAGGAGGCTGGTGAGGAACTGAATAGCTCTGCGCAGCAGGTGAGGTGCTTTGTCTGCATGTACAAGGCTGACACAGAGCAAGCAGCAGCCTGGCAGCTCAGCAGAGGCTGCTAGGGTGGGACTCTGGCTCCCTGGTGCTTAATGAATTCTCCATGCTTAATGAATCACAGCATGCCCACGGTGTGCTACTCGACTGGTTGGAGTGAGGGGAAGGCTGAGGGAAACTTCCCATAGGGGTGGGAGGAAAGGCAGCAGCAACAGCAGATGGAGTGCTCTGCTGACATGCAAAGCAGTGCGCATTAAAAGGAGTAATGTGAAGTGTAACTCACTGGTGAGCTCTAAATTAGCTTTAGTCATGACAAAGACATGGGCATCACTGTGGAGAGTTAATAAAAGTATCTGCTGAGTAGGCAGCGGCTTGCAAAGAAAGACAAGCAAAATGTTTAGGTGTTTAAGGGCTTGGAACAGAAATTGTAACTGAAATATGATGGTGCTGCCGTGTACACGAGTGATATTGCCTTGCTGCAAACACCATGGGTGTTTGTGCTCCTGCTCTTGTACACAAAGCACTGGGGAGGGGGAGGGTTAATGAGAGCAGCTGAAGCTGCACCAAGAAATCTGCCTGGCCCCTTGGAGTTAAAGCTGGGCTCAGTCCTGCTGGGACCAAACCACCCGGCCATCAGCTGAGTAATGCTTACACTGCAGGCTTTTACACCTCGGTTCTTATTATATGCTGCTGAAGTGTAAGTTTGCTTTGAGAATTCTTTAAATGATGCTATGAAAGTTAACGAAGAGAGCTGTGAGGTCACCAGGAGCTGGCTGGCAGCTGGGACCAATGTCCTGCTGGCCAATGCAGGGTCAGGGTGAGGCTCTGCCTATCCTGCCCATTTTGTAGGACAATCATTTCCATCTCAGGCTCATTATTGTTCTCTGAAGAGCTGATTCGCAATCCATAACTTTATTTGACTCGATGCATAAAAAGCCACAGAGCAATTTATGGCCTTTACAACGCTCCCCTTACTGCCTCAGACACCAGAACCGCCCTTGCTCCCATCCCATCACGTTACCTGTTGGATCTGCTGAGGGTCCTGGGCAGCACATCACCATATGACGTTCCTACCACCTGCTCAGGGCCAGCACGGTGCCCGTGTCGGGGTGGGCTCCTGCAGCGTTCTGGCTCCCTGCTAACGATGGCTGCCTCGTTAGGAGCTGCCATCTCTGTGCAGTGTGGCACAGCTCAGCATCTCACGCTGTGCGTCAAACTGACGTCTTGTTCAACACCTGACGAAGCACTGCATGCTTCTGGAGGAGCAGATGGCAAACAAGGGGCTGGATGCAGAACTCCCGATTGCAGCCCCCTCCTGATCTCTGCCCTGGGTGGCCGTCCCATCCTGCTTTCCCCCTCCCTGATCTCATCTCTTCCGTGAGCATCCTCCCCCCAGCACGCTGCCTAATTTCACCCCCTGCCCATTGCAGGGCTTCGCCCTCAGGTCATTAAGATTTCATTCTGTTTCTGCTCTTTTGGCCCTTCACAGCCTCTCTGTGCACAGATTCTGAGGAAGCTCAGGCGGGGTCACCACCCCTGAGCTCCGTATGGTAATGCTGATGACCTGCTCAGCACTAGTGCGGAGGTCCGGGCAGTGCTCAGTGCTTCCCATCACACCTGAGGTCCTCTTCTGCATATCTTTGCTTCATTCCATCGTCGCACTAAATAAGGTTTAAAGTGATAAGCAAGAAGAACTGAGAAACAGATTTTTGGAGACCATTTACCAATCGAAGATGAAGAAGAATTTCAAAACCGCTCAGCAAGTGGCAAATCTTCAGCATTTCCACGGGTCCCGCATCTGCCTGGGCGCTGCCCTGGGGTCCTGACTTGACCTCTGGGTTCTGGACTCATGGGAGGGAAGCCTGTGAGCCTGAACAGTCCTGATCAGAGGGCACAGTTCTGCTAAGGAGCACTTCTGACTTCACAGATTTCACAGAACTTCCACTTTTGACCATCAGCCCGAACGTGTCCTCCCAACTGGAAGGGCTTGTTTGCACCCACTGCATCACATCCCATAAGAAACCTCAGTGCGGAGCTGAAGCGACTCCCCTTCATCCTGGTGGAAGTAAAACGAGGTGCCGTGCTATTTGGACGTCAATTTCTTATCACTGTTGCCTTGAGAACTGGTGAAAAATGGGCAAAACCAGCACACCTCACACTAGAATTTTTTGCCTATGGTGTTTATCATTTCTCTAGCTGCTCATTGCATCTACCTAGTTCCTCTTTATTGCCATCAGCAAAGCGAAGCTAATATTGAGATTCTTAGCAGCGAATACGAGAGACAAAATAGAAACACTTTTTTTGTGACTCATAAATTGGCCTTTTCATAGTTGGTGCAACAAAGACATTGGGCACTCTTATCGGGAGCGTGCACACTGTACGCTGCCAGCAGCGCTGCCAACCATCAGTAATGACACCACAGCGCACAGACTTGAGAAATATGCTGAAAGAATCCCACCAATATTTTGCTGTAAATTGCTTACAACCCACGGTTCATGCTGCAGGGCACAGCAGTGCTCCTCGCAGTTACATCCCATCCCAGGGAATAACACTGGGCTTTGGGAGGTGCTTCAGCACTTGGCTCTCTGTGATTCTGGCTTCAGCCCAAGCTTCTTCAAGTCCAAGCCTGCTTTTCTATTTATTATTATCAAACTTTATTATCTGTGAAAAGACATGGAATACCATCAGTTTCTGGTGGTTTTCAGAGGGCTGTTTCTTCTTCGGAGCGCATTTTGTGTGTTTCACTGTAAATTGTACCATTGTGCAGGGAACGCTTTGTGGCACGTCGCCTTGGTTCCCGTGTTTTACCCTGATCCTTCAACAAATTTCACTCCAGGAGCCCAAATGGCTGCCGGGTCACCTGGCTGGATGGCTTTCTGCAAACACGGATGCACCAGAGCAAGGCTGAGAGCACAGAGCCAGCTCCTGCGCCCAGAGCTCCCAGGGAGCACAGTGGGCCTATGGGCTCTCTCCTGGCATTAAGAAGGTTTGCAACCTGCAGGTGGCAAAATCCCATCCAGAGCTGTGAGAGCTGCAGCACACCGAGCTGTGGCAAGGGTGCAAGAAGAAATGTCCTCACGGGTCCTACTCTGCTCATCCAGAGCCTGCAAAGGGTCAGAGCAGTGCTGCCCCATACCACTTCCAACTTCATTTCTCCCATTGCACAAGACTAAAGAAATAAGTAAAGACAGCGCAACGCATTGCTCCTCTGCTGCTCCGACTAATCATGGCGTGTCAACCGAGGAAGGTATTTTCTTTTTTAAGGATGGAGGTTGTTATCTGACTTCAGCGACCCTGCATTACTGGGAGCAGTGATTCCTGTGCTCAGCACGTGCTCCTGCCCCCTGGAAACCAATGGGTCATGCTCCTGCCTGGGACAGCAGCCTGCCCATGTCGCTGCCTGCTGAGTGCCATGCTCAGACAGCAGTACGTCTTCTTGCTCGCTGCGAGCAATGCTTTCCCCCTGGTGAGATGTCTAAAAGGAAAATGTCTATTTGCACTGTATATAAAATCCCTAAAATAGGCGATTTATTCATTTCCCCTTCGCTTTTCTTTTATTACACCTCAAAGAAAAGGAGACATCTGTTGCACAGTTTCTATATTTTAATCATCTGTGAAAAATTCAACTAGTATACAGTTAATGTCTTGTCACTTTTGCTAATATTAGGCTATGGGATTGAAGGGATGTAAAGCCTGCACAGCTCACAGAGATAGTTTGTAGATTTATAACGTATACACTTGAACTTTGTTCTTGAAAATACGCTCACAGTTTTAAAGTGAATTATATTATTTTCTTGATAATAGACAGAAAGTCACCATCATTGTCAGCACTTAAATCAGTCGCCTCAACGACAGGAAATCCTGAAAATAGGAATTCAGAGCACGCAGGTGACACACACAAGCTACCAAACGCGCTCAGTTGCCTAAAGTTCAGGAGCAAAGCATTTATTGCTGGAAATCTTGTGACTGTGCAGCTGGAAGGTGAGGCACACCGGGTACCACAGAGCAATTCTGCACTTATGACGCAGTGCATTCATAGAGTTTGTCATCATGAAGACAGCACCACTTTGTCACTGCCCATAGAGACACCGGGGCGCTCCTTCTCTGCAGTGCGTGCCTGCAGAGCTGGCGTGCTGCTGCTGCTCTCTGTGAGCAAGAGAAGCTGGCTGCTGCTCAGCTTTCGTGCCGTGCATGGTGTTCTCTGATAACGGACCTGACCTGTTCCTTTCTGCTTTCTCCACTGCCATTTTCTCCTCAGCCAAAGGGAGGAGCACGGCCGTGTGCTCCCAGCTGGCATGCACACACCGCTCCGGGGCAGCAGGGTCCTGCAGTAGGAGCATGCCATTCCTGGTGCTGTACCTGCTGCTACAGAAGAGCACGAGCAAAAACACGGTGGATCGTCACTCTCCTACCTCTTGCCATATTCTTTTCATAAACTATTTTAAACTCCATTTAAAGCCTATGTCGTTGATGGATTTTGATGGCATGAAAGCGTTTCAGATGCACCAAGTAGGTTAATCTGTCCAATTAAACCGTTCTTCGCGCTTTAGATCAAATACCTCAGTTGCACAGCGCTCGCGTTAAGAAAGGGCTTCTGGAGTTCCGAGGAAACGCACGATTCTGCCTGTATGTCTCCATAACTGCAGAAGTTGTAGCGTGTTCATTACACCTCGCTTCCGTGCGGGTCAAATAGGCCATTCCTTTCTTCCCAGAATGATTTAAAACTTACCCTGGGTCTAAAGGAGGGAGCAGCAGCTCCTCCCAGCCAAGGGCCGCTCTCCATCAGACAGCAGCCTGCAGGAGTGATGTCTGTGCCTGGCTGCCGACGCCTGCAGGACCGATGCCCGGCTCAGGAGCAGTCTCCTGCACGCTCCACGAGGAGCTGTAAGTAAACGTTAAGAGATAACTGTCAGGTAAACCTGGCAAATCACTTCGCCCTTGTGTATTTTAATCGCCTCCTTCCTAAAACGTGAATGACGGGCGTATCATCACCACGCATCCGTGGAGCGAAGTGGGTTTATGAGAGCTAAACGTGAGGACGCTCGCTCTCTATTTAGAAGGAGCGCTCTGATTCGAGGTAGGTTAAGTTTTTATTAGTATTGAATTCTTATGTTTCAGAACGCTCAGCTCGGAGAGTTTTTTTTTATTAAACTCATCTGTCAGAAGAGAAATAATTCCTGGAGAATGCTGGATTGCAAGGGACGTGTTTGATGAATGTGCACATATTATGTCCATAAATGTTTGTTAGAAAAATTATTCCCAACAGATCTGACAGAGATATGAAAAATTAGATCACAAATCTCATTAACGACAGAGACACTGGAAGAGGGATGAAGCCAATTACTGTTGATATTACTTGTCAGAAGAATGTCATGGCTCTCGTCTCGATGCCGGTCACATATCTCTCCGTTGAAATAACTCCACAAATGACTCCTTCTCTCCCAGCCGCGGTGAACGAAAGAAGTTTCTGCTTTTCTTATGCATATCCTGTTACCTCGGTTTTCTGAGAGTTGTGCTGTTAACGCTGTGGAAGATCGAGCGGCCGCGGGCCCAGACTCGTTGACCCCTTGTGCCCCTCCGCTCCCACCTCCTGCCGGCACTTCCCTGCAATGAGGCGGCAGGCTGCTCTGTCACCATGACAACTTTGCTTTTCATGACAAAAGTAGTCTGTGGGTAGGGATTTGAGTGCCCTGTAAATGTGGCTATTGAGCATCACTCACTTTGTCACTGGGAAAAGCAAAAATCCTAACCAAGTACTTTATAACTGGGAAGTAAAAGGAATTTTCTATATGGGGACCTGTAGCAGAAATGCAAAGTCAGGTCCTGAAGCAGTGATGGAGCACCTGGGGGAAGGCAGGGCCAACCAGGGGAGCTCAGGTGTGTGCAATGCACTGAGTGACCAGAAGGGAATGAGCCAGGATCCACCCCTTCCCAGACCCCATTTAAGGGTTGGCAGTGGAGGTGAGGGGATCTTGCTGGAGATCCCTGCTTACTGGAGGCCTTCCAAAGGTAAGCAGCTTTTCTTCCTTTGTTCCGTGGTTGCTGCGTGAGGGCTTGTTCTCATTTGCTGAGGTCTAGGACTATGCCGCTCTGCTATTATTGCTGTACTTCCCATCACATTATAGCATTACACTTGGCAAGCCAACCAGGTTCTTATTTACAATGGATAACCTTTAATATATATATATATATATATATATGCACTAGATGGTCACTGAGACCCTGAATACACTGAAAGAGGAACTCCCTGGGGAAACCCCAGAGTTCCTGGGTTCCCTGTGGCTGAGAGCTGCTCAGATTATTGAAGAATGGCAACCTTTAAGGGACAATGGTCTCATCATTAAATCCCCTTCAAAAATGGCTGACTTTTTCAAATAAATCAGGACAAAATTTGTTGACAATCAAGGAAAGAGTAGTAGCAGCATTTGCTGTGGCATGGCCACTGCTACTACCTATTAACACATTATTACTATGAGGAAGATTTAAAAGATGAAAATGAGCTTTTAAAAGCCTCTATTAGACAACTGGAAAATGAAGCTACATTTTTGACAGGGCAAACTACCTCCCCTTCGAATTGAACTTTCCCTTTGAAATTAAAACCAATATCATTAGAAGGGGAAAAGGACTTGGATCAGCAGGATCCTTGGATCCTAGTTGAATCCAAGAACAAAAAAGAAGGCCAAGAAGGCCCTCAGACAGAGTCTGTATGTGACCATATTACATAGTGATGAGAACCATTCTCTAATTCAGTGGATAATGGTGGTGTGTAGAATCACATGGCTGAACAAAAGTGAGGTACAGATAAATACTGGTTTATGGACGTCAGTGGAAGATCTCCAGAATTATTTCAGAGAACTAGGAATGAAGGAGGCCTTTTATAATGATGCATTTGGGAGTCCTGACTTGGTTAAATCTTTAGCAGGAATGAGGGACCTCATACTATAACAAGTCTCTCCCCACCAGTACGGTGCACTGGTGTCCATACTGAACCCTTTAGTGGCCTTGGAGGCCACCATCCATCAAGCAGCCCAGTTGGTGGCTGATCTGGGGGACACAGAACACCTTTGGACCAGGCGCAATATCCAAACATTGGAAGGGGCTGAGGTCTTCCCTGTAACTAAAACCAGCAGACATGCCCCACGGACTCCTCAGTGGGGACCCATGCAGGTATCCTGACAGCAGATGTTTAGTGACTTAATCCAGGCTGGGGTTCGATTTTGTTAAAATTGATCTCCACCCCAATCATGTCCTCCTCCAGCTATGGAGACAGTTGGAGGACAAGCAAGAGTTTCAAAATATCCCCCAAAAAGTGGGGGAGAGAAATTGTTGGGAAAAACATGTATATATAAATGTATATATATTTACCATCAGGAACATGGAACCTGGAGTATTTCCTAGTTCCCAATAAAAGGAAGAAGCCTCCTCAAGTGACCTGTGCCACTATGCCCAAGCCACCTGAGGAAAAAGAATTGGCAATTGCTCAGCTACTTGCACGACAGGGTATGCCAGCCCCTCTGCACATAGGGCCCCCTGACAGGACCAGAGGCCCTATGTTGAAATGACTATTTTTTTTGGTCCCAAAAAAATATACAGCAAGTTATGGCACTAGTGGACATGGGCACAGAAGCATCAATTATTTACGGTCCTCTGACCAAATTCCAGGGAGACAGGGTGATGACTGGTGGGTTTGGGGGACAGACCACCCTCTAACCCACACATGGTTGAGGTTTGGGGTTGGGCATCTCCCACCCCGGGAATATAAGGTGCCTATTGCCACAATTCCAGAGTATATACTGGGTATAGACATACTATGGGGTCTGACTCTCCAGATGACTGCAGGAGAGTTCAGACTGAGAAAGAGGTGTATTTGTGTCCGGATGGTGCAGGCAATATTAAGAGGCCGTGCAGAACATGAGCCTATTCGCTTGCCAAGTCTTCACTGGATTACTAATACTAAGCAGTAGAGCCTCCCGGGGGGGGGGAGCAAGAGGAAATCTCTAGAATGGTGCAGGAGCTAGAAAAAGTAGGGGTCTTAAGACCTGCACATAGCCCATATAATTCCCCCCTTCTGGCCAGTACGGAAGTCAGATAGCAGGTGGAGAATGACAGTGGATTACAGGGAATTAAGTAAGGTCATTCTGCCCATTCATGCAGCCCTACCAAATATTGCCTCCCTGATGGGCACATTGAGTAGGGAGACAGAAACCGGCCATTGTGTACTACACTTGGCAAATGCATTATTCAGTATTCCTATCCATGAAGAATCACAAGACGAGTTTGCATTTTCGTGGGGAGGCAGGCAGTGGGCTTTTCAGGTCCTGGCACAAGGGTGTGTGCATTCACCCTCCTATTGCCGTAACTTAGTGGTGTGTGACCTAGCAGATTGGAATAATTCTAACAGGATTAAACTGTACCGCTCTACTGACGATCTCATGTTGACATCTGACTCGCTGGAGGCATTAGGAAAGGCAATAGACTCATTAACTACTCATTTACAAGAGAAAGGCTGGGCTATAAGCACACAAAAGGTGCAAGGACCAGGCTTGTCGGTGAAATTCCTAAGTGTATTTTGGTGGGGAAGGACTGAAGTACTACCCAGTGCAATAATAGACAAGGTTCAGGTGTTGCCAGTCCCTACCATGCCTACGCAACTGCAAGAGTTTTTGTGTATATTGGGATACTGGCGTTCCTTCATACCCAACCTAGAGCAGCGCTGAGGCCTTTGTATTGACTCACAAAGGCCAAAAAATGGGACTGGGGGAGAAGGGAACAAGAGGCATTCCAGCAAGCAATGCTAGCTGTTAAACAGGCCCAGGAGCTGAGTATATTCAATTTTACCCTTCCAGCTGAACGAGATGTCCATGTAACTCAGGATGGATTCAGCTGGGGCCTACGGCAGTGCCAAAATTCTGTTTGAACCCAAGTTGGGTTCTGGCCTCAGGTTTGGCACGGAGCAGAAGAGAGGTACAGTATGATGGAAGAACAGTTGTTGGCTGCCTACTCTGCGTTACAGGCAGTAGAGCCAATAACCAAAACATCTGAAGTCATAGTTAAGACCACCTTGCCAATTCAGGAGTGGGTGAAAGACCTGACCCACCTTCCTAAGACAGGGGAGGCCCAAGCACAGACAGTGCCATGATGGGTCTCCTATCTCAGCCAGAGGAGTGGCTTGTCTTTGTCACCATTGAAAGAACAACTCCAGAAGATCTTAGGCTCAGTGACATATCACAGCGATGTGCAGACAGAAACAACAGTTGCTCCACTGGAGAAGAGTCCCGTTCAGGAAGGGGAATATCCCATTGCTGAAGATGCCTGGTATACAGATGAATCCAGCAAGGGTAACCCGAGCAAGTGGAGAGCAGTGGTGTACCATCTCTCCACTGAAACAATCAGGTTTGATGAGGGGGATGGTCAGAGTAGCCAATGGGCAGAGCTGCAAGCCGTGTGGGTGGTTATCACCAAGGAACCTGGTGACAGTATACTGAATATCTGCACAGATAGTTGGGCTGTGTACTGGGGGCTCACTCTTTGGATTACACAGTGGGCCACTTGGGAATGGGCTAGTCACACCTGACCAATCTGGGGCAGAGATCGGTGGTTAGACACATGGAATGTGGTTAAACACAGGACTGTGCATGTCTACCATGCTTCTGGCCACCAGCTTTTACAGTCACTGGGAAATGATGAAGCAGACGTGCTGGCTCAAGTCCTACGGACTGAGGATTCACTGTCTGAGAACATCACCTGCTGGCTACATCAGAAGCTGTGGTATGCCAGGCAAAAACCAGATATAGTTATGCAGCCTCAGACGTTGGGCCAAAGAGTATGGTACAGATGGCCGGGACATGTCCCAGTGCAAGCTGAAGTGTTGACCCAAGTCAGGAACATGGCGTGTATCTTGCCATGGAGGGCAGACCTACCCCTTCTGAAACATGTGCTACTCCTCATGAATGTCTTTGAGTCCACAGGATCACTGGGTGGAGCAACATGGCGGCAAGATGCTCCAGTGTCACTATAAGATCAGCATGACAACCAGTGGTGGACTATATGGGACTGATGGAATGCAAGCCAAACCTTCCCTGCTCCAAGCAACTATGTGCCCCTGGAAGACCTATCAACTACTAACCCACAAAGGAAGATAAATCTCAACCAAGAACCAATCATCAATCGTCTTATATTTTGTCAATCCATACTGAGACAGGCAAATTGTACAAAGTGTCATGGTATACAGGATCACTGTAATAATGGAAAGGGCTTACCTTGAGCCTGCTCTATCACTGATTCATGCTGAGAAGGGGCAGAGAGTAGCAGAAATGCTAAGTCATGGCTTGAACCAGTGACTGAGCACCTGGTGGGAAGGCAAGGCCAACCCAGGGGAGCTCAGGTGTGTGTAATGGACTGTAATGGAGTGACTGGAAGGGGTGGAGCCAGGATCCACCCCTTCCCAGACCTCATTTAAAGGGTGGTAGTGGAGGTGAGGGGATCTTGCTGGAGATCCCTGCTTACTGGAGGCCTTCTACAGGTAAGCAGCTTTTTTTTTTCCTTCGTTTTTGCATCCATGGCTGCTGTATGTGGGCTTGTTCTCATTTGCTGCAGCCTAGGATTGTGCCACTCCACTCTTACTGCTGTACTTCATATCACGTTACAGCATTACAGGAACAAAAGAGAAAGCTGGTGGAAACAGTTCAAATAATCAGACTTCAAATTGTATTTACAATAGCATTTATAGATGAGACTATGTACATCAAGATACACATACACACAAGCAACAGCTACAGTATTACTGAAACACAGAGTCACAGGAGCACGTGGGTAGGAAGGGACTTCAAGAGAAAGGAGTCCAAACCCCCTGCTCAAGCAGGTGCCCTGTAATAGGTCGCACTATATCTCTATATAAAGAGACTCCCCCACCTCTCTGGGCAGCCAGTTCCAGAGCTTCATCACCTTCCCCTTAAAGATACAGAGGTAGCTATGTAGGATTAACTTCTAAATGATGAGCACATCTGCCTAGCAGGTGAATTTAAGCCCATTTCCAGGGGCTGAGAGCAAACCCTGCATGGGGCAGCTTATTCTTCACCTTGGTTTTAGCAATCCTTGGCCCTGCAAGGCACCTAAGAAACTTCTTCCCTTTACACATAAGCCAAGCTTACCAAGCTGGACTTATGTCTACCCACAGGGCTTTGGTGGCTCTGGGCACTAAGGGTTTTACATGTCAGTAATTGTCTCTGGTTTACCCACTGCGTAGAGCACAGCAGAAGATATTCACAAGGATGCAGGAAGTACTCTTCTCGTCTAAATAGAGAAACATTGGCAGTGGACATCACTGGAGCTGCAGGTCACTGGAGACTTCTGGAAAAGAGGTTGTGAGCACCACTGTCATGGCTGAGCAGCAGCTGCTCCGAGGGGTTAGTATAAATAGAATAAAACAGGCAGGGAGAACATTGACTGCATGTGTTCTTCTAACTAGCACTGCATCATCAGGGCATCAACATCAATTATTAAACAGGACATCTACATTGTACAGTGGAGTAAACGTAGCTCATGTTCTTATTCTGACTCCTAATCCCAAGGTGATTCTTGGGATCCAGAGGCCTGTGGATGCTAAAGCTTCATTTGTTTATCACTTCACTGTTGGATCTGGCTTTTAGCTGCAATAAGAGTGCAGCCACGCTCAGTGTTTTATTCCCACAATTCCAGAAGCTATCTATCTGCAAGCAGATCTTTATTTTCTGAAGCATATTTATTATTCAATTTAACTTTGCTGAGCAGCTCATACTGAAAAAGAGAACTGCACAATTTTTCTTCATTTTTTTTTTGGTACCAAAAGTCACCAAGGCTGCTCCTACTGCTTGCAGCCCTGAGACTCAACACATACTGAAATGGTTAAATTCAGCACTTCATTTTTGCCAATGCTCTCTTAAATTATTTGGCTTTCGTCAAATTTTCTTCTCACTAGCTCCATTTGCTGGAATCTCTAAAAACACTTACACAAGCATAAATGAAATCCAACACATCGATGGATATTAACCTGTTGGATGTTACCTAATGAGCCCATATGTTGTACTGTCATTCATTTACTGTGACAGAAGGATGACACGGAAATGCTGACATATATCTGTTATTTAATGCAGACACAGCGTAACTCATTATTTTATACAGCTAACTCAAGTCCTTAATGCCTGCAAAGCTGGAAGGATGGTATAGAAACTGCTTTTCAGGAACAGAACAAAATCTACCTTTTCTCTGTGCCTGTGAAGATAGAGGTGATTCCACAAGCAGCTCAAATTGTCACTCAGCCCTGGCCAGAACTTCTCAAGGTAAGGTTTTAATTCTCTGTGGATGCATTACACAATTCACTTGCATGCATACGTTTCAGTCATAAGCTTACAGAGTTTTAATGATGCACCATAGAATCACAGAGTCATCTTGGCTGGAGAAGACCACTGAGATCCTCCAGCCCAGCCCCACCACCCCCATCCCCGTGGCCCTGAACCCCCCCCACCCAGGGACAGGGATCCCCCACCGCTGGGCAGCTATGCCAGCACCTGGCCGCTCTCTTAGAGTAACTGTTTCCTAAACCTGAACCTCCTCTGCTGCAACTTAAGGCCATTACCTCCCATCCTCCCTCATCCTATCTCATCCTATTATTTTGCTGGTCATATATTTTTAATTTCTGTCTCTTTATCACCATAGGAGCTCATACCCAATCAGTCACAACCCGCTGGCACACAGGTAGCACCTTTCCTGCCCACGTCCCCCAGCTCAGAGCCCGTGTTCACCAGAAAAAAAAGGACAGCCCACCACCCCTGAGTGACCTGAAACAGAACCGCACGTTTCTCCAGCTGTGATGTCAAAAATAGGTATTAATGCAGGTGTTACATTTCAAACACCTCTATAACAGTTTTCAGATTGTTCTCCCCATTCATTTACAACAGTCTGGATGGAAATAGAGAATAAAATAAAATGAGTGCTAACCTCATAGAGCAGTTGCGGATGGGTGGGTACCAGCCCAGGGGCAGCATTTGCTTCAGGTCCTCCACATGGAATTAGGGTCATTATTGTGATTTACTAAGAAACATATGTGCAAGTATACATTGAAACTGCAGAAAATATAATTTCAGAAGCTTATTCAGCAGTAGATTTCAGCATACAGATGTTGGATATAATATACTTGCACTAAATTGGATTCTGGGTGAATAAAGGAGCTGATCTTAAATTCAGCTTGGAGCCCCGCTCAGTGCTCAGTTTGAAATACACAGCCTTTTTGTTTCGCTTTTGCAACTTATTCAATAAATATTTTGGCATGCCTGTCTGTTACGCTGCCTTAATCTTCTCTTCAACTGAGCAGAAATTAGCATTTGTAATTTATTCGCCAAGGGAAACAAAAAAAAAAAAAAAGAAGCTCTGCACCAGTGTGAAATTTAATGCCCACCAGATAACCGGAATGCTGAGTCAGCGCAAAGTGTGCTTGACAAATACACTCGTTGCCTGCACCTAATTTAATGGAAGATATGGCAAAGAGCGGGGGGGAAAGCTTTTATCTGTGCATCATTGGAATTAGGGGGTGCTGCAGTGGCTCCATGGGACAACCTGCAGTGATGCTCACTGTGCCATCACCCCCTCTCTGTGTCCCCCATCCCTTAACTTCTGCAAATCTGCCTCTCCCTAAATAGCCGTGGAGTTTCTGTCCTCTGCCCCCTTTTCCTCTTCCTTTTAGAAATACCTAATTTATTTATTTATTTTCAAAAAAGTAAACGTGCCTCTAGGAGAACACATCTGGTACGGAGCAGCTCGCTGCCAATGCTTGCAGGCACATCCCTGCCTAGCTGCCTCGGAGGGGAAGATCCTGCCCTGACACAGCCATGCCATTAAAGCCAAGTCCCTTCTTTCATTGCAAGAAAACACAAGATGCCCATTTTCTATCCTTAATAACTGACAAACTGGTTTATCTGCTCTCTTACTGCGAGGCAGGTAGTCTCTAATTAGCTTGATTTTTTCCTTAACCCAACCCCATGCAGGTTTAAATAAAGTTACCCTAAAAAACAACCTAAATACCCACTCAACAGATTGTGATGACTAAACACAGGTTCACTCTTGGGATGACTTGTACATTAGAATCACAGAACCATTCAGTCTGGAAAAGTCCCCTGAGACCCCCAATCCCACCGTGCTCACTGCCCACACCCCTCAGTGCCACATCCCCCCAGGTCTGAGCATCTCCAGGAATGGGGACTCCCCAGCCCTGGGCAGCTGTGCCAGTGCCTGGCCGCTCTCTGGAGAAGACATTGCTCTGACACCCAACCTGATGCTCCCCTGGCACAACATCAGGCCATCCCCTCTCAACCTGTCACTGTTACCCGTGGCAGAGGCAGACCCCCACCTCACCACATGCTCCTTTCAGGGAGCTGGAGAGGTCACATCCTTCAGTCAATAGGGAGCTGTTTCAGCCATGCCCTTAGCCCCTCTCCTTATCTAAAAGATGAAGTTTTGGCAATGGGCTGCTTTTTTGGTGGGGGCCTTTTGCACCCATTTCTTCTTTTGGTCTCCATGAATTATTTCAGGCATTGTTATGAGGCAGCCTCTAAGACAGACACAGTATGACAATTAGAGCTGTTCTGAGAAGCAGTCACAATGAGCGTGGTTTATGAGTGGTAATGCCATTGATTTTTGCTCTTTCAATGAGATGGCCAGCACTCTGCATAGAGAATTTATAAGCAGAATCATCCCTCCGTATTGGCACATGAGCAGGGCTTGACTTTTATTGCGGCAGCATTTGATCGATTTTGCGATACGCCGTGTGGGTCGGTGAGCAACGGCTCTAATTCTGCCCTACCTGGAACCAGAAGCACTCCCACCACAAATGCAGGATTTGGTATCAAAGTACTTAAATGCCTACTAACCTGCTTGCTGGAGAAGGGAGGCAGGGGGCTCAGAGCTGGGAGACACGAAGCTGTTCCCCCTCGTGTTCCACCTGCACACACTGGTGTCTGCAGCACAGTCACATAGCAGCCAACACTTGCTTAGAAACAACGAAGAAGGGCTCCAAAACGTGCAGCTATCACTCTGCATAAGAAAATTAAGGGAAGAAAAACTACCATAGATTGACAGGGTGCTGGGGGGGGCAGATGAGTACTTACTCTTTCCAGGGTGAATGGCTTCATTTTCTCTTCCTTTTCAGTTCGTTATAGCCGTGGCTTTATTTAAATGTAGCTTTTCTTTCCAAGTGTGACTGCGGCAATTTCTTCGAGAATATATTTTAATGGCCTGACTATACGCTCAGGATTTCTGTTTGTTTCTGTAATTGCTTCTTAATTATTTTCCAATTGCTGAAACAACAGTTTTCACAGTTTATTAAAAAGCATTTTTGAAAGCTTTACCCTAAGGCATTGTCAACATTTTATTACTATCACTAACAGCCAGCCCGAATGAATAATCACCAGCACTGGTAGCTGGTGTCAAGCAGATGAGAACTGTCAGAGGCTCATGTAGGAATTAGGGTGAGTTTAACGTGTTTCCAGGCAGGAGTGGAGCAGCCCAGGAGCAGTCCCGTTTCCACCGAGGAATAGTTCTAGGATCAACTTTAAACCCCATGGCATCTCTCTTCCAGGTGTAACGTCACTAATGGAGATAACGTCGCCGCATTTGGAAAGGGAAATATTCTCAGAACTTTCTAAAAAATATTACAGCAACTTCTTGAGCCATTTTTTCCCTCGCCCTTAATTGTTTTTGGGAAAATCTGGCCTGATCCACGTGGCTATAACAACCTAGAATACTGACTCCTGTATCAATAAAAACCCTGAATATATACAAGGTACCAATTTAATTGGTATTTCCATGCCTCATCCTGGTGATATTCTCTGATGGAGCAGTCAGGTGCTGGAATGGGCTGCCCAGGGAGTGGTGGAGTCCCCGTCCCTGGAGGTGCTCAGGAAACATTTAGATGTGGTACTATGGGATGTGGTTTAGTGGGGAATATGGGTGGTAGGTGGGCAGTTGGACTGGATGACCTTGCAGGTCTTTTCCAGCCTTGGTGATTCTAATACATCCTTTCAACATGGTGGTATAGAGACATTAGTAGAGCTAGGACCTTATTCTCACCTACAAAAAGTTCTAAATCAAGCAGTGTACAATTAATACTCCCCAGTCAGTGCTGTAGCAGCAGCCTGCTCCCTGAGCCACGTGCAGGTGCCTTTCCAGCAGATGAACTTTGCCAAGCATGGAACCAAGATTTCCTGCCAGAGCAGTGAGCTGCTGCCCACCACAGTGCAGCCCCCATCGCTGCCCCCCACACCACCACCTCTGGCCCCACACCACTTCTACCTACCAGTAATTCATGCCATCTCCTCGAAGGACAGAAATCTAGGCAGCACCTCAGTTCTCACTTCTTCTCAAGCCTAAATATTTAAAATACCTAGAAATTAGTTGGAAATGTCACGGCTAAGGATTCAGGGCGGAAATTTGCAGGATAAAGGACAATTTTACCAAATCTCCCAACGTTAAAAAAAAAAATAGGTGGAAAATTTCAAAAATTGTGTCTACCACAAAACGTATTTTTTAAACAAGGATAAAGACAACAAGGATCAAAGCTGAAATCGGTTAGGTTGAAGTTGGATTTTATGATCATAGAATGGCCTGGGTTGAAAAGGACCTCAAAGATCATTGTGTTTCAACCCTCCTGCTGAGTGCAGGATTGCCGACCACCAGACCAGGCTGCCCAGAGCCACGTCCAGCCTGGCCTTGAATGCCTCCAGGGATGGGGCATCCACAGCCTCCTTGGGCAACCTGCTCCAGTGTCACCACCCTCTGAGTGAAAAGCTTCCTCCTAACATCTAACCTAAATCTCCCCGTCTCAGTTTAAAACCATTCCCCCTTGTCCTATCAATGGTCTTGAAGGTCTTCTCCAACCTGAGCAATTCTATTTTTTTTTTTAATGAAAAGGATGCAAATTATCAACTTGTTGGCATTTTCAAGCTCCTGATATCTCCTCTGCTGCTAAATATGAAGTTTTGCTTTCAAACCACCTACCTGTAGCATCACTGGCCACTGCACAGCTGCCTCTCACTTCAGACCATCCTTCCCCTTTCAGCCAGCACCCACAATTTCTGCCCTTTGATTCAAGGGCTGGAAAAGGAAAAGCCCACCTGAACAACTGGGGGCTGGAGCAGCATGAAGGTAAAGCCTCGGGTCTCTCTCCCTCTTCTCTCATAACAGTGCCTTTTTTTTTTTTTTAAGTAAGATTTATTAGAAACAGCAGCTATGTATTTATACAGGTGGGAAATAAATGCTTTGCTTATATTCTCTTCCTATACTCTTCTCATAACCTAAATCATATAAATGATTCCTCATTTGCCTTTATCAACCATGAGAAGAGTATTGCCTGGATATAAAGCTCTCATTTTAATACTTCAATTGGGAAATACTATGAGAGGAATCGGTGCCTTGAAGGCATCACGAGCTTTGGTGAAGCAGAAGTTCTCCTATTCGTGCAGCAGCAAAGAGCTGCCCCCATCCCTGAGCTGAGCACAGGGCTTTGCTGCTTGTAGCAATCATCAACCCGAGTGGGATGTGCTGGAGCACACGAGCAAGGGAAGCCAATCTGTTGCTTAAACACAGCCGTGCACGGAGCAAGTTGTGCAAACTTCCACGTGAGCAATAAGCATTCACAAGTACAGTCTGTGGTTCCAATGGCAGTTCAACATCAATGCAAGTGCATGGAGGTTGAATGCATGGAATACGTTACCGTGATTTTAGGGCGACGTGATGAGGTTTGCACATCATTTACTAAAGAATACGTATGTCAGCTAACCTGGAGATACAAGAACAATGCACAAGTGGTTCATCACAGCTGTGCCTGGAGGTGTTGCTTTGCTGCTCACCTGTATCCCACGTGCTGAGAAAGGAAACGCGTTTGAATGCTTCCTCATCCAGACCGCGTGTCATTGTGGGTCTCGTCACGATGCAGAGATGTTTCTGTTGGTTTCTCCCGTGCAACTTGAATCAGCATATCACTATTCAAAGAAACCAGACAGAAAGCATGCCAGGCTGCCCAGCACTGAGCAGGTGGTGAAGACAGGCCCTGGTGGGGATGGGCTCAGTCCTAGGCTGCCAGGAGGGGATGGAGCCTCCTACCACCTCACTAATGCAGGGACAATGATCGACGAGACAAAGTTTTAACCAGTTAAAGCAGCTTCCAAATAAACTGTTCTCATACAAATCTGCTTTGTTTTATAGATCGATTTTTGCAGATTGTACAGATGTAGATACGCATTTATATCACAGAATCATTGAGAGCACAAGATTTACTATCTGAATGCTTGGCACACGTCTGCGATTTTAACTTTAACACAGCTTGCTCCACAGAGCACATCATCTCCTATTTATGTGAAGCACTCCTAAACTCTCCGCATTCTTTGTCTAGGTCACTTTACAACACTTGGCACCTGCCTGATCTTTTCCTTTGATGAACTTATTAGGATGCACGCAAGCTATATGATTATATTCAACACAACTGCAGAGCGATAACATTTTACACACATCTATGTATTTATATATTGTGCATATAGGTAATTTCAGATTCGGGCACATTTTCTAGTTTCCCCACAAAGTGCACAGAATTCCGAGTTCAGAATTTCAGCCTAAGACACTTCTTGTCCTGACCCTCTCTCTGCACAGCCGTACTTACCCACCACCCAGGCATGCCTCGACAGCGTTATTTATGGGGACAGTCCCAGCAAGCCGCCCTGCAGAACTGCAATTCATTACTGATTTAAGTGAAGCATGTGTATAATTAAAGCATTCTTTTCCAAGGTCAGTTGAAAGCACAAGGACTACTCGCGGAGGTTGGGATTCTCAGAGCAGCCCAGTATTTCTGAAAGTAAAAACAAAACGAAAACTGAGAGGTGATGTATGGGCTGCCTGACCCACAGCAGCCCCAGGCACAACTCCAGGCACCTCCATCCCATGCCCAGCCAGGGACACACAGATCTCTGGCATCACACCACACAGGAAATACTGAGCTGTGAATTGTCACATGGAGATACATCCACCCTCCAGTGCCTTGTGCTGATATTTTCACGGAGACATTGTCTGAGCTTACACCATCACCCTTCACGTGCTGAAAGGATTGCTACTGAGATAGCAGAGAGTACCTGTGGCTGCTCTGAGCACCACTAACAGCAGGGGTCCTACAGACACACCTGCCCGAAGCAGACGTGTTTTGGCTTCAGCTGATCATGTAGAAGCTGTTGGAAACAGGTGAATGATACCTCCCAGATAAACCCGAGCTATTTACTGGAACTAAGCAGAAGCTTTATTACTGAGGATCGATCCCCCTGTGATGAACCACACGTTACAAGGTCGCTCAAAGCATGAGCAATGATTCCAAAGTTAAGACATCCTTAGGGATCCAGGCTGCCTTCCCACCCTCTGGACAAGTAGCAAACAATCCCATAGAGAGATGTTCAGGAGCAGAGATGGGGGTCTAAGGAGAGGGGGAGCATCAGAAGAGGAGATCCCCAGTGACAGAGCACTCCTGTCAGGTAGTTAAGGTGAGCTTATAAACAGGAGAGAGAGTGACTCCTCACGTGGTCTGATAGTGACAGGACAAGGGGGAACAGTTTTAAACAGAGCTGTGTGTGCCCCAGGCCATGGCCAGGCCCTGGGCAGCTGGAGGGCACCCAGCCCATGGCAGGGGTGGGGCTGGGGGCTGTGAGGGCCCTTCCAACCCAACCACACTGGGATTCTGTGATTCTCTCCTTGCAGTGCAGCCAGAGATTTGTTGGGGAAAGGGCACGTACACAAAGCTTTGAAAAAGACAGACAAACCAGCAAAGGGAAAGGACTACAGGAATGGCACCACAGACACCATCTGTTCTCATGGCCAGCACCACACCGCTGCTGTAGGCAGCACAGTATCAGCACCTGGCTGCTAATTAAGCACCTCCTCATTACCGAGTGAAAGCAGGACACGAGCACATTCACAGCTACGCAGAGTGCACTTTGTGTGTGCAATGCCTCCCTGGTCCCTTGCTCAGAACTTTGCATGCAGTGGCTGCACTTCTTTGCCTTTTTCCTTTCTCTTTGTAATAGCATAATCACAGCCTTTCTTCCCACCGCCCTGGGGTGCAGCTTCCTGCACGGCTGAGATCTTGGCTTGTTTGTGCACCAGCAGTATCTGCAAGCAGCTGATACACGATATCAGAACTGAAGGCATCCTCAGTGCACCGTGGTCTGTACTGAAGAAACAACTGCCTTCCTTACCCAGGCAGCTCACTATGGAAGGGCAGGGAGTGCACGTCACAACTCAGTTTTGACACTGGCGTGAGTTAGAAGTTATCTCATGAGGCATTGCACTGTCTGCTAAGGCTGCGGGACTGCAGCAAGATAACAGAGAATTCTGAATAATAATTGAAAACTCCATGCTGAAATCAATGCTATTAGACGATATCGATGTAGATATTTCTTTTATCTAGAAGGCACAATTAAAAATTGACCTTTACACAGATCTCAGGCATCGGTCTCATTGTGAAGTTCACAGCTGTCAATGCCTGAACTGAAAATCGCAATCATGCAAGAAAAGTACCCCCTGCTAAAGTGCTCAGGAACTCATTTGCAAAGTCTGTTTTCTATTAGGTGAAACAACACACAGCCTTCAAAAAGGCTCTCATCAAAGAAATGCTCGGGGTGGGCACACAGAGCCCAGCGATGCCAGCTTCCCAGCAGCCACCCCCCAGAACATGTTGGCCCTTACCAACTTCCCCTCCTCCCCAGTGTCATGAACCTCAGCCGCTGCCGCTGTGCTCTGCAGAAGCAGAGCTGAGCAGATGGATATTTGGGGCAGGAAGCAGGCTGGTGAAGCAGCAAACTTGTGCTGGTATCTATTCTGGCTCGCAGCATGGATGCTTCAGTGTGACCTGATGCCCAAAGTGGCAGAGAAGGGCTCTTTGTTTGAGTTATCCACCCATTATATGTGCATAAACGACCCTGAGAGTACTTGGGAATGGAATTTCATAGCACACTTTTGCTACCAAATAATAACACGGAGCTTACGTTAGTCTCAAAGCAATATTTGCCCATGAAAATGAAGCCGCAAATACGACACTGACTACTTTTAAGGAGCTTTCTTGTTCCATCCCAAAATCTGGTGACTCAAAATGACAGCGTGCCCCATCCATCATTGTGCGGGCCTGTGTGTTCTCCAGGAAAAATGTGCTTGAAGAGCACGATGGAGAGCAGTTGTAGAGATATGTTAACCCTCAGCCCGTTCCCAAGCTCAGGGCACCATTTAAGCCCCAGTACCTTGCTCAGCTGCCAGTTGTGTTCACCCATCACTGATAATTACAGAACCATAGGGGTTGGAAGGCACCTCTGGGGACCTCCAAGGCCGATCCCCAAATTAAAACTTTCATATATGACGGAAGCTGCTTCACAAGAAGTAATTGAGATAATGAAGCATTACCTGGTTATTTAAAATAAGTGAGGTCGCAGTCTTCCTTGTTGCCTCAGCCAGAGCAGTGTGGCAGAGCCGGTGTCAAAAGCACCATGAAGAAGGGGTGGGCACGGCCAGAAGGGGCTCTTCCAACACAAGGCAGGACAGAAGAGGCATCTGCTCTTGGAATGGAGGGACAGAAGAAAATGGTAAAAAATAAAGGAATATTTCCCCCAAATTTTGGCACTGACCTGAGTGCGCCCATGGGATCACTGCAGTGCGTGCCATTAAGATAAGAGCAATGCCCCCTCCCAATTAGCAGATCCAGAGGTGGAGGACCTCCCCACCCCATCAAACTGCTGGAAGCATCAGTGTTAATTAAATAATGAGGAGCAAAGGGAAGAGGTTCCTTGCCAGAAGCTCAGCACCAGGAGGGCAGCTGCAGTGCTGACAGATTTAGAGAGCTCCCTCACCCATTGCAGGGCTCCGAGCACTCTCCTGGAGCTTAATTCTCAGGCTCTGAACTGGAGATAATAAATTGACTTCAGGCCCAGGTGCAAAACGCAGCCCACAGAAACACGATTTCTGCTCAAATTCAGACCTAGCGGAGACCAGAAACCAGTCACATAAATGAATACCTGTTACTTTAAAAGAGTATTACTTGATTTGCCTAAAGGTGACAGAAAAGGAGGGTGATGAGGTATGGCAATGTGCCATGAGATGTATGATAGATTATAAGCCTACGCTGTGTTTATTTGAACAAATGTGGTGACTACCCCCAGAAATTTGATTAGATCTGTATTTCTCGCGTGTTCTACACCACAGTATCATTTCATGTCATCTTGGAGGACATAGACAATCATTTATCAGAATTAAGTGCACGTACTAATAAAAATCATTTTCTATTACTCCGTGTTGTGAAAACATTTGTTTTAATTTGATGAAGTGACTACCGCTGGTATCCTCAGAAAGCAGAAGGGCTGGTGCCTTCTGCTCTGGGCTTTCCCATTTTTCTGTGCTTAGTTGTATAAGTATATACATATATATTTAAAACTGAATATTCCTATCTTGTGGATGTTGGCATACTGTGCTGAGGCATACCAGCTAATTCGCCCTTGTAGCGGTTCTGTATAAGGATGTAGCCTACTACAGAACTACTGCTTTGAATGGTTTTCCTTCCCCTACAAGAGCGACTTAAGCCAGAAAACATCCACACAGCCCCACATGTGGATATGCAGCCCTACATATGGCCAAAGTAAGTTTAAGCAAAGAAATCTCCCAAGCAAAACTGCAAAGGGTTGCAGAAGTGAAAGGTCAGCTGCATTTTAAGACTAATTACACTGTTAAAGAAAGATGTCTCACAGAAAAAAAGTGGAAGCGTACTAAAAAACATCCCCCTCCTCTCTAGTATACCCATTTTGGGGCAATGGACACATCCAGAGTTTGTTTTTTATTTGATGCCTTCTTTGGAGAAGCACCACAAGCACCCAGCATCAGGGACATAGCAATTCACATCATCAGCTGATGAGCCACAGCCACTGCTATCCACCAGGTCCTCCCTGTTCCTCAGCCTCCCTGCTGGGGACCAGAAATACATCCCACCACAACTCAGCCTTCCCAGGCAGCTCTGGGTGACTTCCCCAGGCCTTAGGGAGGATGTAAGGAAGGCTGGTAGGGTTGTTCCATGCAACAGGAGGGTGAGGAAGGATTGCACCCAATGGCTGCTGCAGGATTTCACAGTGGATAGGTGATAGCCAGCATCATCTCCAGCAACCAACCGCATTATGGGCTGGGTCATTAAAAAGCATGATTAAAAGACAGCCACCTACACTGTTAATTACCATCAGTAATGAAGCCTAGGTACTGAATGCAATGCACCTCAAAGAAAACTGAGCTAAGAACAGGTCTCACCTGGGTAATGTTTCCTGCTTTGACTCGTCAGATACCAGTGTGTTCTCCCCAGGACTTTTGGAAGTCTCCTCCCTCCTCTAGAACATCTCCATCCCCTTGTGCAGGAAAACTGCTGAGAGCATCCCATGCCTGGACTCAGCGCCCGCAGTCCCAGGGCCACCTACCCACCCCTCAGACCCCAGCCCAGCCCATGGCAATGAGGGAAACCAGGCAGCTGCAAAGAAACCTTTGTACAGATGGCAACAAGACAGAATATTGCAGAACTGTGAGTTGAAATACGTCAGTCAGACAGCTTAAAAGTGTTTGAATGTATGGGTGTTCTCCTCTGTGCATGAGGAGAACAGCAGTGTTCTTATTGCTTATGAAACAAAACAATTCTAATACTTCCAGTATTAGTTTTAATATTATCTGCTGCCTATAATAGTTTGCAAAATACAGAGACCTCAGCTGGGCTTAAATGAACCGGCTTATGAATGTGCACGTAGAGTGCAGCTTATGAGAAGTTAAAGTTACATTTCTACAATTTTCTGATTAAAAAAGAAAACTAGAATTCAATCACTATCAGCAGCTGACCAGTGTTCCCGGATGACTTCTCATCTTTAAACAGTTTTGGATTGTATTTTCTCAAGTCATTTCACGACCCACGAGGTTCCCTTGAGAAAGGCAGAGCAATGGTACCTTGTAGGCAGCTCTAGGTCAGGAGGAAGAGCTGCAGCACACATCCCAACTCCTAAAGCAGAGCCCAGCTCTTCCTGTAACGATTCTCCCACCCACACCTCTGGGACAGACCCCATCCACCTACGGAAGTAAAATATTGAATTAACAAAGAATGCTTGCAGTAGTTTGCCAAATCTAACTATTTCCATTAAAAAAATTACTAGCCCACACTCACTTGGACACATCAAAATGAGGCAAAAGAGGTGAAATGCAGGCATGTCTCCTGACCAAGGCCACATGTTCAGTCTCCCCTCCAGGTACCACTCGGCACAAGGCAGCTGCTCACCATCCATCTAGCACTGGTACTAAATGTGTCTGCACAGCTGGTGATGCAAAGGCAGCAAACTGCTTTTCAGCACTTGCAGAAGACTTGTGGTCACCTAGGACACAGAAAAAAAGAAAAAAAAGCCTTTATATTATTGCTCTGGAATTTATAGTACTTCTGGCACTGTATGTTGGCATCTACTAATGGCTCTAGACAGCACAAGGAAATAGTTTGGATTTTTTCTAGGACTCCTAATGTACACAAAAATTTGTACCTATTTGCTACCATCGAGTCCAAATGGTTCCAGTTTTCAGGTCATTACTCCTCGCTAAATAAATCCAGTGGAACGTGTCACGTCATAGCAACCTACCTGAACAAGAAGAGCGCTCATGCTCCAAGCTGTGCAGGGAGTGCAGCCAAGAGACCTGCTGCAGAGAGCCAGACACCAGCCTTCTAGAACCATCACGAGGTCACTGAAAGACAGCACATCCCCCCCCCCCCCCCCCCCTTCTCTTCCTCTGGTTATTTTGCTGTTACATTTGCTCAGCCATCTTCCAAATAGTTATATGTATTTATATTGAAAAATTCTATGGGGCAAGGTCTCTTGCTTGTTTGCTACTTGCTTGCCATGATAAGGGGACGTGAGGGATCTCATTTCTGAGTGCTGCTAAGCGAGGGCTTCTCTCTCCTTAACATCCACAGTGGGTTTGCATGAGTCAATCAGGCTCAGAGGCAAACTCTTTAAGTTTTAAAAAATTTATTTCAGTGAGGCTTTTTTTTTTTAATACTTAAGTGGGCTTTAGATTTAGCTCCTCAAAAAAACTTCGTCATATGGGAATATAGCAGAATAAGTGGAAATTGAGAGAAAAAAAAACATTGAAACTAACCCATAACAGGATTTGTGCAAGAGTGCTGTACAAAGGGTCTCCCAGGACTACAAGTAGGAGCCCCCATCCTTGGTGGCCCCAGCAGCATGCTCTCAGAGCTCCTAGGATCCATCTGGAAATGCTCCACTTGGTTTGTCCCTTGGGATTGTGATACTGGAACAACTGCAAACAAAAGTCACATTCTGCTGTTCAAACCTTTGCCCCACAACAGCATCCCTGGGCTGGAGGAACAGCAGGAGGCTGCATCACAGGAGGTTCAGCTGCTGATGATTGTAGGGAAAGGCGATGGCAGAAAACCAGGGCTAAATTACCCAATAAAGAAGGATGGTCAAAATCTGGCTAAAGAAAGAAAGATTTGCTTACCCATGCCAAGGATCAGGGCTCACCAAACTCTCCAAAAGGAAGGACCTCCACGTAGAGACACTTCCCTGGTGGCTGCCAGCCCTTAAATAGGGTTAGGGAGCCAGGGCCCACCCCTTCCAGTCTCACAGGTGAATTGCTTCCACCTATGCTGCCAGGGCTGGCTGCATCCCTTCACCAGGTGCTCAATCACTGCTTCAGGCTGTGGCTTAGCAATTCCCATACGATGGTCTTTAATCTCGGAGAGCATGGCCAGCACTTGTTCTGCTCTGTTCTTTGGTCTGCTACACAGGTGCTGGGAGCAGAAGGCTGCAAATGCTACGTCTCCCAAGAATAAAAAAAATTCTACTACTAGAAATCCTTAATTTCCCAGTAGAAAATAAAGGATGTAAATGGGATTTTATTTGAAGGAATCTTAATAAGTTTATTATGAATTATTATTTTATGTGCATGTTCTGTTACCATGTGACGTTCCCCAAACTACTCTCACAGTCACACTCATCAGAACAGACCCCCTTGTTCATGCAGAAGTCCTCTGAGACCCCAGAAGGCCAACTGCATGGATCTTGCTTTGGAGCACGCCTTTAAATTAAGAATTTCCGTTCAGTGGCAGAGCTTTGATTTTTTCCTTAGCTTTGTATATGTTTTTAGTTCGAATTCCAAGTTAATGAAAACAAACATTTTTCACTGTAAAACAAAAAATACAAAAAAAAAAAATTAAAAAAGAGGAGAGAAGAGTAAAAAGTTGCAGCAAGGTGGATTTCCAATACGCACAAGGAAAAATCACTCCTGGCAATGACAGCAGTTAATTCCTGGAGGTGGTCACCCGTAAATGGGGGGGCAAACTCAGCATTTCGGGGGATTTTCAAAGGCTGGTTGGATGGGGTCCTGAAAAGCCTGCTCCTAAAAAGTCAGCCCTCTTCTGGGCAGAGGATTTCAGCGGATGATTGCAGTGCCAGAGGCTTGGCAGCCAAAAATTGGGCTGGGATGGCTGGAGGAGAGCGGTGGATTGCCTGGGTTGTTGGGGGGGGAACCCGGCCAAATTGGAAGAGCTGCCCCAAAACACGTTGGTTTTGTCACGCTGTCAGGATGCGATAAAAAGCTGCTGCTTCAGAAAACTTGGTTTTGCTCATCGGTTAGAGTTAGGTTTTATTAGCACGGCGGCTGGATGGGCTTCCATGTTATTTAGGGACTTGGATATGGGAGCTAAAAAAATTATGTCACTTGTTTAGAGATTGCACAAGACAGACTTATAGGAAGAGGTGATATATTGCTGTGCTGCTGAGAAGTCCCACAAAGGCAGCGACTGCAGATACTGGAGCCCCAAATCCCTCATCTCCTCCATTGCTTTGGAAACGAGCCTTAGCCCGGCACGCTGCCCGCACCATCAGCCTGCTGAAGATTGAGCTTTTAATATATCAAAAACTGACATGAAAAGACCAGTTATTTAGATTCTCACTGTGTTATATCTGGACTTAACGCAGTGGTTATCTATGTGTTGGTGTCAGCAGACGTTATTTGACAAGTTGAGGTTGTTCTGTTTCTTGGGGTTTTTACAGAAATGCTTCTCCCCAGCAGAGCTGGAAGAGCATCTCTAGCTCTGGCACTTCCTTCTGGGTCCTCCAGGAAGCTGCTTGCTTCTTAACTCTAGAGATTAATTTTTTACTTAGACATTGAAATAGAGAACATTTCCTCTCAGCGTCTTGCCATTATCATTAATATGCAATAACACAATGGCACTTAAATAAATATACATTGGTTCAGATAAGTAACATTTACACTTTTCTCCCATAAATCTTCCTTCTGTATTTCACTGTCTACCTTCTAATCCCTCTATAAACTGCCTTTTTAAAAAATTTTTCTTGATAAAGGCAACTCCAAGAGATTTCAGAGTCAAGGAAGAAACCTACAAAAAGCAAAATCCAAAACAGCATCCTTACAAAACAAGTGTCTTCAGCACGCCACTAGCTTATCTCTCGAGACAATGTACGCAGCAAATCTAAATATTTGTGCTGGAGGTTTCACAGCTGGGGCTCTGTGGCATCACTGTACTTCTCAAAGGAGAACAAGAAGAATAATGATGCATCCCCCGAACGCATCGCCGCGAGCCCTGAGAGATGTGCAATGAGACTGCGGCGCTAGTAGTCTGGATAAAACCAAAATGTGGTCCTTGAAGAGGGTGGGATATAAACCATTGGAAACAGAACTGAAAGCAGGAGGAGCTGCAGTGGTGCTGGGGAGCTGGCTCCCATAACCCACCCACTGTGGGAAGGTGAAACAGGGGAGAAAAGGGGTGCTCCCTGCAGGAGCATCGCACCCGGGGAGCCCACCCAAAGGCAGAGCCAGGGTGCAAAAACAAACCACAAAAGCACCAGCACGCTTTTCTTCTGCTCGTGTTGCTCCTGGGGGGAGAGCTGCACCGGTGTTTAGTTGTGGAGGAAAATCTCCAGGCAACAAACGTTTACCTGCAAAATTAATTGTGCTGTCCGAGTAACACACTGAGGTTATAGAAGCTATCATCTGGCTTTTCAGCATGTGTTTTCACTGAGAAAATATATATCAATACATGAATATTCACGTATAGAAATGCATAAATGTATCCATGAGGAATCTTGCCCTGCTTCCCCCTGGCTCTGGTGAGTGATGGCAATGTTATTCCATCAATCCTTCACAGGATTAACAGCCAAGGAGTTGCTCACGTGCGCACGCCATTGCCAGGCCAAGTAAATTATCATCGTTACTACATTTATGATATTATTGTCTTCGGGGAATTGCCTCATCTGCCCAAAAAACGCTTTAAGCTTATGACACCAATAGAGAGCGAGCTTTGGTTTCCTTCAAGCTGCATTATTGATAATTGCAGGGTTTATATTCCAGCTTCGACCTTTCTGACCGAGGATGAATTTGTTATGAAGGAAGCAATAGCAGTAACTTCCACTGCACTGTGCTGGCAGAACAGTGCCCAAAATGCCATCTCTTGGGTGGAATGTGTTTGGAATTACAACACCACGAGTGAGGCACAGAACCCGGCGTAAGGAGCAGCTGCAGTTAAATGAATTATCCTGCAGACTGACAGAAGAGAGCACCAGCTAGGATGAGGCTGCAGTTATAATAAGAGAAAATGAAAATAATGTAATTTACTGAGAGGAGAATCAAACGGGCAATAGGCAAACCGTAGCGCAGCCTCCTGCACCCAGTCTGGGGGCATATCGGTTACACCACCCGCAATTTAATTTCCTCTACTCTCTTTATGGACAGAGAAGCAACGTCAAAACCACTTTAAGAAATCAGAATGCTGAAATCCTGGAAGCTCTGTGTACCTTCAGGCTGGCCTGCTCTCTCCCCACCAGAGCACATCAGCCTGGCCATGGACGTGCCCCCAGCACATCTGAGCCCTAAACACCACTGCTACAAATATTAATATTCTCAAGGAAAAAAGCCACTCACACAAATCTTCCCAAGCAGAGGTCGGTTGCAGGTTCTGAAGATTCTCATTCATTGCTGGCAAAAAAACATAGCTAATGGTGGTGACTGTGCTGAAAAACAGTGCTTTGTAGCTGAGAATTTGCTCTATCAGTGTTAGTGTGCTCTTTGTATCTGTTGTCGTTTCCATAGAAACAAGTAGGAGGCACTAATTCCGGAGTGACCTTTGTCTATTGAGGTGCATCTCCATCACATTTTATTGCGTCCCTAAATATTAAACTTGCTTTGTTCCTATAGAGTCACCAGAAGGTACAGCAACCAGATAGAGGATTGTGTGTCCATGATAAACGTGGCATGTATCAGGGATGACCTGCAAGGGAGCACCCCTGCCCACAGCCGTACACTGACATCCAGGAGCTCCAGCCTGGGCAATGCCAGACCTGAGAGGCTGCATGGCCCCCGTGCACTGGGGACAGCAGCACACACTTGGAACAAATTCGGTGTTATCTTTGTTTATTACATTACACTGGTTGTGTAATGTAAGTTTTGGAACTGTACGGTGATTTATTTTGTTTTTAAATAGCGCAGGGTTTGACTGTATCTGCCTCAAGAAGCAGGTGCTGGAACTTCAGCACAGCTGCTCAGGTTCTGCAGTGCATCGCTTCAGTGATGTTAAAAATTACTGTGACTTCTCCATCTCTGCCTCAGGTCTTAGGTCCTCCCATCGTGGAGGGCTCGAGGAAATACTCACCAACTGGACAAGAGTTTGTCTTGAGCCATAGAGGCTCTCAGACATTGGCACACAGATCAGAAACAGCATTTTGCTGGTCTCCTGGTGGAGCAAGTAAACCTCTCAAGGTGCATTTCTAGAGAGAAGAACCAGTGCCTCCTGGAATAACAGCACCCACACACCGCTCACCACGTCTGCTCCCAGCACGTTGCCCAGCTTTGCACACCCAGCCTGGAAGGAGAACCACAGAATCACAGAACCATTGAGACCCCTGACACCCCCAACCCAGCCACCCCCACCGTGCCCACTGCCCACCTCCCTCAGTGCCACATCCCCATGGGTCTGGAGAACATCTAGGGACGGGGACTCCCCCCCTCCTTGGGAAACCCCCCAGGGTGCATGCAGGCACCATGGGATCGCCACCAGCTGCCCAAACAGCACAGCCAGCCCTCCGAGCTGTCAGAGCGCTTAGAAATCAATAACTAACAGAGATGAATCTACTCAAGGAGCAGGGTGCTTTTCCCTGACTAATACACTCTGCCTCCAAAGCAAACAGTTTTTATTGCACCTCTAACTATAAACAAATTTTCAGCCCATAAACAAATTTGCTGTGCTGAGCACAGTCAACAGAGACAAACAGAAGCACAAATAAACAGTTCATATTTGCCTTTTTCTTAAACAGAGCTCTTCCCTCTGCCCACCAGTTGCACTGACAGCAAGCTTTCTGCCCATCACCATGCAGCCCTCCACATAACACTCCCCAAATACAGCCACCCTCTGAGCACAAAAAAGATAACCCCAACCTTCCCTTCTTTTCCTACTCTATTTATATAAACGAGGTTAATTAAAACCTGTTGCTCAGCATTAGCCCTGGTAGCACTCAGTTGTGACAAGGCTGAAGGTTCAGCTGGTGGGGAGATGCTGGTACCACCAGCAGTGCTAATTGGATGACAGGTGAAGGCAGAACACAGAACATTGCTCTGCTCCCTCCTGACCACGCACCCAGCACAGAGTCATGGCAGAAGGGCCCTGGGGGGGCAGGAACCAGAGCCACAGGGCTGATGTCAGATGGGTCAGTGGAGATCCAGCATCTATCAGGAATAAATGGCATTCATTAGGCTAAATGGCATAATTCATGCCAAGAAATTTAAATTGCAGAGGTAATCAAGGTAATTGCCTAAACAACCAGGTAATTTATGTTCCACAGCGAACTCACTAAGCCCCCCACCCTATGGATTTACTACTGTTATCCTTTGTTAAATGATAGAGAACATTCTCATAAAAAATGCTGCAAAACTCTTCCTGCGCTTTATGAGTTTTATGAATCTTCACATGAAAAACTTAGCTCTTGAGCAGAAATTGTAAGCAGCGCGCTGGTATTCTACTGCACTGTGTTATTTTTGGAGATGGGATTTATGGGACTGGCCGTCGCAGAAGCTGGCTTCTGGGATACAAGTGCATTCGCTGGGAGACAAATCCTCCTTCTCTGCAATGCACTCAGCTTCCTGATGATGTCCCTTCCCCTAAGGCTGGCTGCTCAGAAGAGTGGAGCTTGGTTGAGGGTGCAACGCCAGGCTCCTGTGCTGGCCAGCAGTAGGCACCTCTCCCCATCCCTGCAACCCCTTCTTCTGGGTGGCTCCGGCCCAATGCACTGGGTGAGATGACCGATGTTCTCCTCCAGGTGCTCCTGGTGGTGTGGTGATAGGAGAACTTTGGGGTCTTACAGCTGAGAAATCACCCCCTAAAAGCTGCTGGCATTAGAGTGCTACAAAACTTAGATAGAGCCCATCGACAGCAAAGATGCTGCGTTTCCTAGAATGGTGCTTGCATGCAGACTTCCTGAAATGAAAGTCCTGCATTTATCATGCTATCTCCATCTCGTAGCTCTGTGAACAGCCACTGGGATTGCAGACACCATCCCTCAGGTGTGAGATTCGCCCCGTGTCAGTGGCAGAGCTGCAGCGCTGTGCTCACCCGGTGCCTGGCCAGCACCGCTCACTGCGCTGCTCAGAGATGTTACTGCTGGAGGAAGAGTGCAGAGCCACTGCTGGGTGGTGTAACCATGGGACCACAGAATGACTTGGCTTGGAAGGAACCTCCAAGATCCCCCTGTTCCAGCCCCCTCTTGTGGGCATGGTTGCCAACCCTGGCTGTGCCGGGCCCCATCCATCCTGGCTTTGGTGTGGTACAATATGAAAACACTGTTACTTGGCTGACAACACCACACAGATCATAGCAGGTATTTTTGGCAGCCCAGCCCTGTGCAGAAGCCCAAGAACAGCAAGGAGAGCGTGCACGGAGCCCTCTGCCAGCAGCAAGCACAGTCTGTGGATGCATCCAGCAATGAGCACCGATGCACTGTTTGTTGGCACTTGCAGCCTTGCTGAAGGAGATCTGTCACAACTATTTTCCCATTAACGCTTCTGATTTCTGCAGCAGCTGAAGTGTTTGGGTGCCTCTCAAACCACCCCCGCCTGACAAAACGAAAGCCAAAAAAAACCTCCCCGGCCCTGCTCAACAGGTTCAAAAAGATCCCCGAAACAGATGGGTAGGAGATAAAGCCAGCATGTAAATAGATTCTGCTCGCTCTGAACCCGGCCCTTCCCAGCCTCTGAGTGAGGGGCACATTGTGCAATCTGCTGTTCCAGCCCCTAACAAGGAGCAGTGTCAGTGCACAAAGACGTCGGTGTCCGTCCAGCCCCACGGCTGTGCTGAGAAGGTATGGCTGCAACCAAATCTACAAGTTCTATACCCAAAGAATGAAGTAAAAAAGAAATCTGTAAGTTCTGACACATCGCCAGCTTGTGCTTGTGATGGATGCTGAAGAATTGAGCCGTATGCCTGACAGCTTCCAAATTAAACTTCAGGCTGCTTAGGAGGCTGTCAGTCAATAAATCCAAGTGTTTAAAAGGTCTGGGGCTGTCTCTTCTGCCTGTGAGACAGGATATATGGTTTGGATGCTGGGAATCTGGAAGCGACAACCCGTCCCTTTCACCACCTCCTGGATCACATTTGTACGGTGATTAAGGGAGATTTTGTCCCTTAGAAAGAACACAAAAATCAGTATTCCGTTGGGCTGAAGCAATTTGATTTTCTCCCCGCGTCCATTGCCCAGAAGGAGAGCTCCCTGGTTGCATAAATGTGAGAAGCACTACAAAGACTTTGAAAGGGAGCAACCTCAGAAGTGCCTGAATGCCCCGTGCAGCAGGACTCACTTAATATTTTTTAGGAGAAAACACTCCAGCAATTTTGAAGATAAATGCCCTATTTTTAACCTAACAATCTATTGAAAAATCCCTTTTTTCTCTCAGAGAACTGCATTTTATTCTGAAACGCCCCAGAATCCCTCTGGGATTCAGTGGTTGAACAGTGTGGCAGAGCTCTGTGGTCCCAGCCCCCAAGCACAGGGCTCCCACCAGGACCCTGCCTCCCAGCAGCGTGTTCCTGAGCATCGGTGCCACAGGGACGCCCCGGGATGGGGAGATGGTCTCACCACAGACCTCCCTCCTTCTTAGGAAGATCTTCAATCTCCATAAATAACACTCCCCCAAAAGAACCATGGAATTACACAGCAAGGTCGGAAGGGTTCTATGGACCCCCAAGCCCCACCCCCACAGAGGGCTGTGTGTCCCCCCAAGCTCAAGCTCCCAGGGCCCAGCCCTGTCCACGGGCACCTCCAGGGATGGGGCAGTGCAGCTCTGGGCAGTGCCAGGGCCACACCGCCTCTGGGTGAAGTATTCCCTCCTGACCCCCAACCTACCTCTCCCCTCAGTTAATTTAAAGCCATTCCCCCTTGTCCTATCACCATCTGCCCGTGGAAAAAGGAAGAAAGAAAGCATTTTGTACAGCAACCTTCCAGGACAGCCCCACTTGGCAGCTCAGGCAGCAGCACCCAGCTCAGTGGATGCACGAGGAACTCCTCGGTGGGGGACACTGGCACAGCTCACATCCACATGCCGAGGCAGTATCCTGAAACCAGAACTGCCTCCACAGACACAGAACTCCTGCAGTCAGTAGGTAGGAAACACTCTCAGATAAACCCAAGCATCCCAAAAGGTGTTTGAAAACGACGTACGCTCCGAAATCACCACTGGCACAGTGCAAAGTGGATGGAGACACTGATTTAGACAAAATCTAAGCAGGGATCGGGTTGTGTTTGGTTCTGCTGCCTGGGACAGGCGTAACTCCAGCACACAGCGCTGAGCTCACCGTGCGCTGAGCGGCAGCACTCAATGCAGTGCTGGATCGGCCCCGCGGCGCTGGGTCCTCCTGCTATTTGGAAATGTGTGAAAAATCCTGTAAAGCCAAGAGGAACGTCTTCCTGCATGCGTGTGGAACAGCAGCTGGTCTGCCTCGTGCACGGCTGAAAATCACAGTCCTCTATCCTATTAGCAACACACGTGCTTGAGTGGATTTATCCCGTCTGAAGCTACGCTTGTTATCCAGAAAGGGAGATTCCAGTCCCAGCAACGCTCGTTCATGACACATGAGCAATCCTCACTGCACAGGATTAGTAAGTTCAGCATACAAAAAAGTCTTGGGACAGACAGCTGATAAGAAAGTCACAATCAACATATTTAGGGATTATATGCACCAATCTCATTGCTGTTTCCAAAAAAAAAAAAAAAAAAAAGCTTTTTATCACTTCCATCTAGTCACTAAGGATCCTTGCCACACAAGTTAACACACTCTTAATTGGAAATGACACGCGGTCACAATCTGAATAAGGCAATTTAATGAAGAGTCTTTAGCACAACCTCAGCCAAAGATGGAGCAATAAATGGGAGATTCTTTGTGAGCACAAAGTGGCAACAGAATGTGACACCAAGGAGCACAGAAGTTCCATACAAAGTAATGGATGTCTGACCAAGAGCTCTGACACATTCTTGACAGTTCTGACAACGTTACGGTTTCCCCTTCCCCAAATACCCATAACTGTGTATACTTTCATCCTTCAGTACTGCAGCCGAGTTCGGAAGCTCTGAAATAAAGTAAGGATGTGATATTTTTGTGGAATGTAGTGAAAAAATCAAGACAATAGAATAATGTCATATTTAAAAGGACTAATAGAAGTTTAGAATATGTGCCCGATTAACACCAGTGTTAAAGCTATAGGAAATTTTCGTAAATACTAAGAAAGCAGCTTAAATACTAGAAAGCAGCTTAAATATTAAGAAAGTAGCTTACCAGTATCAGAAGATGCATATCAAGACGATAAACCGCAAAGAAAGTGGTCATAAACTTGTGAGAAAATCAGTTCTATTCCATCAGCTTCCCAGCACACAGAACGTCGGCTGGAGCTGCTGTTACTGGCAGTGCATGTACCAAACACGTGGGATGCTGTTTTGGAACACGGTGACACTGTTTTCTTGCAGTCTCTTGCACACCAGACTGTTTTCTTACTGCAATGCTAAATCTAGATGCGAGGTGGAACGAGCTCTTCCAACAACACCTTAGGAGACTTGGAAGGGAGGCAAAATAGTTTTTGTTTTATCCCAACCATCATTTTATGAATTGGTCTCTAGAACCATACAGATGGTGCCGTCCCCACGCAGGGGCCGTGGCTTTGCGGCATGGCAGCCTGCATGGAGCGCTTCCACTCACAGCACATCATACACATGGGCACCGAGTGGGGAAGGAGAGCTTTGGGAAGAGCAGCTGGGAATGCCACTGGCTGAGATCCCTGATGGACAGCTCTCACTCCGCATTGAGTCTGCTGCTTGGCACATGGGCTCTTCTCCAACAGTAACAGCAAGAGCTTCTTCTTTCAAACAACGCTTTGTACATTGCTGTATTTTCCCTCTACACATCATCCTCCCAAGCTTCAGTCTGCTGAGCGGCCCAGTCCTATCCTCCTCACCCCTACCCAAAGCCTGCTGGGGTCAACCAACACCACTGGATGAATGCTAAGGTGCAGAAAAGCAGATCTGGAATTTGTATGGCAATTCCCAGCCTGAAACATATTTTAAAATACACCGTATCACTCCTTCCCAGTGATAAAATATTTTTCAGAAGTTTTTATCCAACAAAAATCGGCTTAATGTTAGGGAAAGTGTGAGAGCAAAGTCAACGAACAGCCCTAGCAGCTCTTTCTCATCTGCAGATAAGCAGTGTTTTTTAAGGAGCCTTACAAGAGATGAAGCAGTCACTTGAGTTTTTAAATACTTTAGTTATCAGCGCCTTTTGCAAACAAAGCGTGTCTTTCAGAAAGCTAAATTTCTTTCTCTTTCAAGAACCAGACACCTCTGGAAGGCTCACAGAGCTCTGCATCAAAAGGAAACCCAGAGAGCTGGGGACGAGCAGAAAAGCGCGGCTGAATGGGAACACCATCATCAGGCAACACGAAAAGAGAGGGGAAGGTCTGGAACAAGAAAGGAGTTCATTAAGGTTTTATTCTAGGACTTGAGGCATGTAACATCTCATCAGTTTCTCCTTATGCCAAGTGATTTCTTCAGCAGCAGAAGTGCACAGCAGATAAACAGAGAACTGTTTTTCCTTTTGTTGTGTTCAGACCTCTTTATTACTTTATGCCTTCAGAACTTTTGCATAAAGCTTTTTACATAAATACGCAGATCAGCCATATCCTTCATATACCAAGACATACCTTGACTTCTTTCAGAACATTTGGTTTCTAAGCTGGAGGGGAAACTGCCTTTCACTGTCTGATTTCAAAGCAGTGACCTGATGGGTCTGTCACCTGCCTACCCAGCATCGCAGCCCTTCTCATCCAACACGCCCTACCACGTGTTTCAGCATCACTGTGACCAGAGCTCTAAGAAACAAAGCTTTCACTCCAGCACTATGCACCCCATTCCCACCAGTTCTTCACCTTTAGTGCCTGTCGCCGCTATTAATGCATTCAGTTTTGATGGTTTTATTAATAGAAGTGGGCTCGTGTTTGTTGCTCTATTACAGCCATCACTGCTTTTTTCTTTCTTTTTTCTTTTTTTGTAGCAGAACTTCTATTCCTCCTCCAAATAACTGTAGAGTAACTGTGCTGCAGGGATGGGCCAGATCTAGAAATGGTGCTTTAGAAGTGTCATAGAAGGATATCAAAATGTTAACTTGTGTCAGCTGAAGAATATAATACGATTCTAATAGTGTTTGGCATAATGCAAATTGCATACGGAGCTGTTTGGTGGTGGGAATGATATAGGAAGGCCAGCATTCCAGGGGAACAGCCTTGTTTGGCCCAGCAACGGGACCGGCTCTGCAGAGAAGCTCAGGACTCACCGTTCTGCCTTCACAGCTGCCCCACTGCAGCTGAGCACCTGGCACACTTCTTGTTTGAGTTTGTTTTCCAAATCAAAGCCAGTGGCAGCTCCCAGACTGCCAAACAAAGCAGTGCTGGGAATTGCTCTGATGCTGGGGCCAAGCCTCAGGTAGCATGTTGTCCTCTGAGGGATTCCAGATGTCACTGCCGGCGAGCCAAGCTGATATTTTACGTCAAGCACGTTTCTGGGCTCTTCTCCCTCACCATTTGTTAATAACTATTCCATCCTTGAGATGTTTGAACATTTTGAATGAACTTCTGAGAACGTCAGAAGCTTTTATCTCTGCACACACTTTATGGCTTCCCTATTTTAAACAAAACACAATCAGACAGCTTAGAAATGGTAATAAAGTTTTGTTGGGAAAGGTTTAGTGTTATGGACATCTCTATTAAAGAGGTCTGCAGCTGTTTTCCTGCTGTTCTTATTCTGCAGTTTGTTACACCAGAATGTGCACCATGCTAAACGCACTGCCGCTGTGCATGGGAAATAACTCGTGCAGAACCTAATTGCAGCATGCCTCCATTTTCACTTGCCCTTGGGGACTCTGTAGAACAGAGTGCCAAAAGAGCACAGTGGTCTTGGATCACCTGCAAGCTTTTAACGGTTTGTTTGGCTCAGGAAATTAAAACAGGACATGGCAGCCGTGTTTTGTACTAAGCCTAATTTCAAAGGCAGCATGGAATTCTACCGGTTGGAAAAGACCCGTGAGATCATCAAGTCCGGCCACCAACCTAACGCTGCCCAGCCCACCACTAACCATGTCCCTAAGTGCCACGTCCACACATCCCTTACACACTCCCAAGGCACACCACCGCCTCCCTGGGCAGCCAGTTCCAGTGCCCAATAATTATCCACAGGAAGAAATTATCCCTGACATCCAACCTAGACCTCCCCTGGTGCAACTTGAGGCTATTTCCTCATGTCCAAAAAAAAAAAATCCATAGAAAGTCAGTATTTTATTTTGTATTCCACTTTGAAAACCACCTGAACCTTGATATCTGCTAACACTTGTGTGGGAAAACAATGGAGCAAGGGTGCAGTTCCCACAAAGGGACAGGCTGATATCAGCTGGAGGTCACACTCTGGTGGCTCGGGGCAATGCCAGGCAGCACCGGTGCCTCTCAGAGGTCCCATCCCTGCCCACCTGGGGGCTGAGGCCCCACCTCGAGGCTCATTCCTCAGCCAGGACTGAGCCAAACATGGGTTATTTGCAATTTCTGTGCAGTGGGATAGCTTTATTTCCCCTGCTGGTACAAATGATGGAGAAGCACGTATCCATCCTCAGCACCAACCCACGCACACCACACACGGGAACCAGCTGCGGTGTATCCAGTTAGTAAGGGACAGCTTAGTGGGGGGTTTGCCTCCTAAGGGCAGCCAAACAGTATCAGAAAGCCTTCTTATGATGAATACAAACATGAATTGAAAGTCCTCTTGTAAAGTTTGGATCGAGTTCTCCTGAATAACAAGGAAAAGGCAAATTGTCTTCAGTTGCCTAGTAACCAGCCAGAGCTCATTTCTCTTCACGGGAAACCAATTAGGCCTTTTAACCCGTGTTAATGGGAGTGAGCAATCTATAAACTTTAAACTTGCTGGAGGTCCCTCTGGTCTCGAGGTGACCCTTCCCCTTTCCAGGGGAGCCCCGCAGCTCATTCCAGGTGCAGATGAAAGCAGGGGGCTCCCCAGCTCCTCCCGAGCTGACCTCTCTGAAATACTGCTCCATAAAACATCACAATGGCAGCGGCAGGGACACTGCGCACAAAGCGACTATCGTCAGGGGCTGACTCATTAGAAATAATTGAATCTCTGCAACCGGGTCTCTGAAATACTTGGGAGCTGGAGCTCCAGACGTGGCAAGACCTGAAGCCACATTCTGAGTTGTGGGCCATAAAACACAGACTGGACGAGAGGTGATGGCCTCACGTCGTGCCGGGAGCCATTTTCATTGAGTATTAGGAGGCATTTATTCTCTGAAGGAGCAGCCAGGCGCTGGCACAGCTGCCTGGGGTGGGGGGTCCCCGTCCCTGGAGGTGTTCAGACCTCTCCACACTCCCCACGTTGGTGCTGCTGCCCTTCCTACGCCAGCAGTGCCAGCACTGCACACAGGGAGGAACAGATGCCCCATGTAATTAATAGCGTTCACGAGTAGAGTAATGCTCTTCTTGTCTGAAGGCAAAGCCACAGGCTTGTGGCAATCAGTAGCTCTTATTATTCAACCATTGTTACAAGTCTGATCAGTATTGCTGAACGGTGGCTGCAAGATGAAGATTTATGATTCACAACTCTGAAAATTCTTGGTTTGGCTGGGCTTTAGAACCAGCTTAGAATCATAGAATCCTTAGAGTTGGAAGGGATCTTTAATGGCAGTCTAGTCCAACTCCCCTGCAATGAGCAGGGACACCACAGCTAGGTCAGGCTGCCCAGGGCCTGATCCAGCCTGGCCTTGTAAGTCTCCAGGGATGAGGCATCTACCACATCACTGTGCAACCTGATCCAGTACTTCATCACCCTCGCTGTAAAAGATTTTTCCTTATATCCAACCTAAATCTACCCTCTTTGAGCTTGAAGCCATTTCCCCTTGTTCTATCACTATAGATCCTGCTAAAGAGTCTATCTCCTTCTTTCCTGTAGCTCCCCTTTAGATACTGGCAGGCCACTCTCAGGTCACCTCGCAGCCTTCTCTTCTCCAGCTGCACAGCCCCAGCTCTCTCAGCCTGTCCTTGGAGGAGAGCTGTTCCATTCAGGATGACGACAAGTGACAGCACGGCCAGCTGAAGCCCATCCTGGTAACACAAGAATTATTTTAACTCGTGTTCTTAATGAACACTGGCCCTGATTTCAAACTGAAGCCCCAACCCTGGGAGCCTGTTGAAACACACAGGAGATGTCCGGGAAGAGCAGATGATTCCTGTGGGCAAGAAGAGGCCGAAGGAGAGTCCTCCCCCCCAGGCAGCCACAGGCATCTCTCCTCCCCAGGGCCAGCTGTACCTGAACTGATTGCAGCGGTCTGGAACCACTATCATTGTCAATGGACACCGAAGAGTATTTTTCAGGAACAAGCTGTAAATCAAGAGTGAATACCTTCCTTACAGATAACTAAAAGCGTAAGTATAAAATGCTCTAAGCAGAAATCACTCACACAATGCAAGAATTAAATTCTGTTCCTACTTCTTCTGTATGACAATAGCCTGGATTATTACTAGGACCCATGTTACCTTAAACACATACTAATAAATTGGACGGAGGCAAAAACTGTTCTAAATAATTTTTAATCCCTTCTCCCTCCTCTGCCATGTACTGAGTCCATTTCCACATTCGCTTTAAATATTCTCTACACTGCTGTTTCAAATCAGTACCACTCATCCAAATTTTGGGCTGCACTCTGAACACACTCTATGACATTTATCTTTCAGCTCGTGGTCTGTGCTGATGCTCTTTTTATTTATTCTATCTGATACTCTCAAATGAAGTGGTGCATCTTCAAAAGAAATCTTCAATCAAAGTACATTTCCAAGCGAGCCGTGGCTCTGGCCAGGTTAAACCCGTGACTTTCCATCTCTAATGGAAAAATAACGGTGGAATATCTCGCTGTTGGCCTCGAAAGGAAATGCGGGTGATTGATAATTTTCTGCTTCATCTCTACTCTACTCCCTCTCATCTTCTCAGACTAAAATATAACACTCATGTTAAAAGAGTGTGCTTTGATGTTGCTGAGCACCTGGGGTTCAGCTAATTCCAAAGGATTTTATGTTTATTTTCCCTGTTCCTATCATTACCTTGGAGATACCTCTCTTTCTTCAGCTCCGCAATAATTAGGTACAAATTCTGTCGGTGGGAAGCAGCAAGGATATGTCATTTGGGGGGGCTGGAAAAAAGGAAGAGCAGTGCCCCTTGCTCCAAAGGCAATGGGGCAGGGCAGCAGGGTCATCTCCAGAGAGCTGCTCTCAGGGAGCACTGGTCAGCAAGGGCAGGGCTGGGGAACCAGGGCTGGTCAGCAGCCTCAGCCAGGGCCAGCTGCTGTGCTTGACCCAATGCCCTGAGCAGTGGGATGGGAGGTGGTGCTGCAAGAGCTGCTGAGCAATGGGCACTGCCTGGGAGGAAAAAGCCGGTGAGAAGAGGGCTGTGAAAAGGATCATCTCCATAGGAAGCTCCTGCCTGCGTTTTTCCTTCTGCCGTTAGCATCAAGAAGAGTCTATCTGCCACTGCCACCTGCGAGATGAGCTCTACCACTGCTGCACTATCTCAGGAGGTTCTGATAAGATAATCCTGTAAAGCTTCTCCGTTGCTAAAATACTGTGGTCACGAGTTTCCTCGTCAAAATAGCCACTGATAACAAGCAGACATTTGGAATAAGCTGATACACCTGTTTTTGCTACACAGACCTTCACTAACTCCCCATACTCCTACCTGCAAACAGTGATGAATATTTTTCCTTAGTTTCCAGTGCATTAAGAATTTTAATTTTTTTTTTCATTTCTGAGCCTTTATAGGGTGTAGTGGCAGCCTGGCCAAACTAGTGTAGGAGGAATCGCATCAACCACTCCTCCCCTGCATTCAAAAAGAGCCCAGCATCTTCCTCAGGGCTGATCTGTACAGGGTGGAGGCCAAAGGGAGGCACGTCATGGGGATGTCACCGTGTCCTGCTCTCCCTGTGATGGGGCTCGGACAATGAGTGTGCACAGAAAGGTCCCAGAGACCCCCAGCAAGGGGCTGTGTTTGGGATGCACCAGGTTGGAGCTTCACTCACTGGGTACAAAGGAAGGGATCTTTTCATGTATTCATCTTAAAGGTCTCCTCTGAAGTGCTGATCCAGCCACGCCTGACCTCCCTGAGCTGCGTGACTACAGATTTAGCTCCTTGGCTCCATAGAATTCACTCTTCCACTATTTACTGGATCTTTTCCAACCTAGCTAATTCTATGATTTTATGATTCTAATAAGATGCTTTAACTTAGCAGGGTCATTCAACCTGAATACAAACTATTCAAAGGATTGATGCCAGTTATCCCTCCCTCCTCACAGCAATTATCACGTTTGGGTGGGTTCAGGCTGTACATCTTCCTCGGCCATTTATCTCCTGTGCACTCGAGTCTGCTGGTAGAAAACACACGGCAGTGGTACCCAGATAAGAGAACAATGTGAGATTTTAGAAGACAGAGAAAGCTGTAAGCTGAAGGAAAGCCAAGAGCTGAAACTTGCATCCAGCTGTTTGTTTCTCCTGGCATCCCAGCACGGCTTTTGACCCTCCGTGTACAAACTGCCATTTCCATTGCCAGGGTTTGCTCATTCGAGGGCTCTGGTAGAGCTGCTGTCATGCACTGCTGCCTGCCAGCCTGGGGCCTGGGCTGGGAGCCTCCTCAGTGCCATCTGGAAGGCCAAGGCACCAACATAAAATATTCATGCTTTCCAATCTGTGTAAGTACTCATGTTAAGGTGGAAGATCTATACAGAAGATCTGTGCATTGATATGGTTGCAAAGATTCACCTCAATAGTTACTTTGCTTGTAGAGATTTCCAGAGTGTACACCTTGTGAGAATCACCCAGTGGAATCTCCACGAGGCTCTTCTCAATCCGTTCTGTTGCTGTGCTTCCTTTTGTGTACGGTTCTTCTTTAAAAATGTTGCAATTAATTCTTTTGTGATTTGGCAGAAAGGTAACAGATGAGATGCGGGTTAACAACGGAGCTAAAGAATGAAAGAATTGTTTGCATCATGTTCAGTGCTTGCTTGGAAAGATCATTACTAGGACTGCTCCAAACTGCCATTCAAAGGGCAGAGCCATTGTTTTAAAGGCAAGCTGCAAAGAGAGGAAATGCACATCCTGCCACTTCAGGGCTGGAGGGCTTGGGGAATACAATGCTGTGATGTCAGAAAGGACACAAGCACTGCTTTGTCCTGTTACTCTTTGACAGAGCTCGCCTCCTTCCCAGCTGTCTGGTGCTCTCACACTTGCAGTGCTGTGAAGTTGCAGCGAGACGAGAGTCTCAAAAACAATGCATTTTTAAGTTAGGATGTGTAACACCTCAGAACACGCCGCGTCTGAAGAAAATACGACACCAGACAGGGATAACCAGATGCTGTAAGAGATGGCTCCATTTACAGAAATGGATTAGGCAGAGCCAGCAGAGCTTCTCTTGTGAAGAATCAAAATATTTCATCTAGGCTTGTATCAACCTCAGGGAAAGTCACTTCTTAGACATGGAACTGATGCACAGAGCACAAGAAAGCATCAGAGGGAGATGTGAAAATGACAAGTACAATTCAGAGGGCAGCGTTTGCTGGTTAGTTTAAAAGAAAGCTTCGAGAGAATTAAGTATATATGTGTATATACCTTTAAAACATCTTTTTCCCTTAAGTAAGGAGACATTCATCTCTCGTTTGTATCCAGTGTAACTCCGCAGACATCACTGCAGTTGCAACAGGAGAAAAAGGGTCCACAAACACTGCTGGAGCGGAAGGGACTTGCACATCTAAGCTTATTCCAACAACATGTTTGGCTTCAGTCACACATCTTGAAAAATGGCTGCCAGCAGCGCCGACTGGAAGCCTATCAGAGCACGACAGCTGCAGATGCAGAACTAGGACGAATTCCCCACATTTTGCTGGAAGCCAACTGCCATCCTCTTTCCGTAGCATGTAGCTCGCTTCCTCGTAAGGCTGTCAGCAAGATTACTATATGATTTTCTTCATTTCTTTTTTAGGCATATAAACTGCTCTACTGGAAGATAGTCTTGAGACCAAAGAGCATCTCACACATACACCTCCCAGCATGTCTTAAATAACTGGAACCATTCTCACCATTAAGAACATAAGACTTCCAGCACCACTCCCAAAATGTACTCCGCTGCAGAACCAAGCCCACATCCCCCAGCTGTCCAGCAGCACACTCGTTCTATGCAGAACAGCACCAAAGAGACACCTGATCCATTGGTGGCGATGCTGTTTGTTCACCTCTGGCTGTTCACACCCTATTTTCAGCCCAGAGCTTTGCTGGGTTGGTTAGCAAGGGATCCATCTTTCATGAGCAAGCCCTTCCACATGTGTGATTTCACAGCATGATTTCATTAGCCCGCTGGGCTCTACACAGTAAGACTGAGCTCTGAGCCACTTGTTGTTGTCGAAGGGAGGCTTTATGCACAGCCAGGCTGTGTTTGTACCCACACGTATGAAATACAAGAACTACTTTTCAACAAGGAGTAGAAGGATTTCTCCAAAATCCTCATCAAATAGACAGCTTGGGGAAAGAAACTGCTTATGTACTGGGTATGTGCTTAGAGCCTTTAATTAAGCATTTGGAAACCAGCTGATGACTGTCACAGGCAGCCTGAAAATGTGAGGGTTTCTGTAGAGAACAATCACACGCTTTCCCTCCAACAACGTGCAATGAGATGATGACAGGTGATGGGAATTTCACACATCACCCACAGAAAACAGAAGTATTTGCCTTCTGAATTTAAAACACAAAACAGAACGAAAAACTCGAGGAGCTATTTTTCAATAGCCCTGACTTCCAGCAAACTCTCAGGAGTGACTTTGCCAGCACACGCACAAGCCAATTAATTCTGGACACGCTGGAGAAAGAAATACCAGCCAACAACCCTTTTTTGGGTGACAGACTTCTGCCAGTTCAGTGGTATAGAAAAAGACAGCAACGCACATCAGAGTTCCCCCAAAGCGATGGAAGGGGCCAACTCATTACACATCTTCTCCATCTTCACTGAAGAGCAGACGCTTGCGCTGCCCCATCAGCGGGAGCCAGCATGGAAGGGACTGCTGCACGGTGCCCGAGGGCGGGCTGGGATTTGGGCTGCTCTTGCCACAAAGGTTCTGCTGCAGAGGGCAGGAAGGGAGGGAGAAAAGCGGTGTTTATTGCTTTTTCCTGCTGTACCGAGGGGATTCTAAGCACTCCTGAGCAACGTGGATTAGTCTCGGGAACTTTAAAGTTCACGTCATTACTCATGTTCTTTCATACATTTTGTGGTGGTTCATACCGTTTTCTGAGAAGCAGATGAATCTCTATTCAAGGTTTACTCAGAGGCACAATGATCTCTGCCAGCCAGATACAGACGAGCACGCCGAGCATCAATAACACTTACCGTGCCAGCTATGACTGCAGAAGACAAAGCACTTATTCTAATATGGATCACAATAAAAAAGCATAGATCATAAAACTTGGTCAAGAAATTTGATCACTGAATAAGGCAATAGCTTTGAAATATACCTGCTCCATACAAAATCTTGCAATGACTCCCAAGACGGCTCAGGTCACTGAATTGAAAATCTCTGGTGAGCCCATAAAGATTAACGCGGTGGGTTGTGTTAGAGGCATTACATGCTGCTGCGATTGAGTTAAGCAGCACAGCTAAAATTTGCTTATGATGGTGGAGGAAAACCGGACCGCAGTACAGATGGACGGCAATTTGAATTTCAATTAGTGAAAAATAAATTTAAACCGATTTTCTAAAGCCCATTTAATAACACAGGAAATTAGTTTCCCCAAATTAATTTATTCTCGAGTCCTTCTGTTTATGAGCACAGGAACCCAACCAAGCACTACAACCCATCACCTGGGCTTTCTGCTGCTTTCGTGCTGCGAGTTGGGCCTTATTGTATCAGCCAGAGGGTCTACAAAAGCCAACTAAAAAGTGCATCGGGTACCCTTCTGTCACTAGAACTGCTCAAAACAGTGGCATGGGGTCTGTGGGCTGGAGGGAAGCTGGTGGTAATGCCCCTGTAGGCAATGGCACGAGGCTGATCATCTTCTGTTTGGTGTTTCCTTGAGAGGACAGGGATTTCCAGCTGTCCTTCCACCAGCTGCATGGCAGTCAGCAGAGTTAACATCCCATCCCAAATGGTTCCCACCTCGCCGGAGTGCAAACTCAGAATGGAAATAAACTCAACAAGATGACTGAGAGCAGAGCCACGGTGTTTGCACGTTCGTGAAACCCCAGCACAACAACCACAAGCAGCTGCTATATGACAGCAAGCAGAAAAAGCAGCAGCAGCAGCATCCCACGTGTAACATCTGCCTCCCTCAATGTCCCAACCATGGGGACAAACAAAGAGCACTGTTGGCAAAGGCTGAGATCTCACTGAGAGATGCAGGAACAGCAGAGCAGAGAAGCAGCAAGGAGATGCCAGCCAAGCGGCGGCAGCGTGGGTAGCATCACCTATAGCATTGAAACATGGGGGGGAAAAAAAGGGAAAAAAGTGGGGGATAAAGAGAGTTTGGAGCTAGGAGGGAAGACAGCCCAACCATGGAGCCTCCCTGCATGGAGGGAGTCTGCCTGCACTCATGCAAACAGTCCTATGCCACAAAGTCTGACTCCATCCCCAAATTTCTCTTCCTCAGAAACCTAGTTTCGGCTAACTGCTGGAGTGACAAGTGTAATAAAAAGTCATGCTACAAAATGCATGAAGAATTTCCTTCCCTAAATATCAGATTTTAAAAGCAAGATAAACATTAATTCTCCGCTGTCCTGCCAGTGACACTGATGTGATTCATGGCCATTCAGCAGCACAAGGCTGTGTTCTTTTCTTTGAGAAAAAGAAAATAAATCTTCAGATGAGCTATCAAATGGTTTCATGATAAATTCCATGTGATCCTTGAGTTTAGTGACAGTGGGTGGGAAGGAAAGAGGAATATCCCAGAGAAGAGAAATGGAGCATCAGACAAACCAGAAATTCCCCAAGGTTAACCTGAATGAGTTTCCTTCCCATCTCTCCCATCAAACATGATGCTTTGGGGCTGCCACTGCAATTCCTCCTGAATTTCTTTGCCATGACGATGGGGACATCTCCCCATCTTGTCACCTGTGTGCCAGCAGCTGCCTGGGGGCTCCAGTCCTTCTACCCAGCCCAGGAGCTGTCAGATCACATTAGGGAGCATCAAATGCTACTGACAGACAGCGAATGAATATTCACAGCCATTATCCTGCAGCCTGCACCCTATGGATGCCGGGGCTGACCCCTCAAGCCTCAGCCACAACAACTTATGCAAACAAAACGTGGTTAAAACGTGGTTGAAAAGAACCGACGCTGCATCTCTGATCCTCAGAGGTGTAAAACACCTGATTCCCTGGGAGGGGCTCCAGCTGGGCATTGTGAAGCTGTTGTTGTGTTTAAGAAGCACTTCCCCCTTTCTGGGTATGGGAAGAAGGGGAGCAGTGCTCTGGGATGCACTGCTTGGCAGCACTGCAGGAGGAGCAGCCGCGGCTCTCCCACCTCTGACCTCAATGAGCCCTTAAGAAACTTCCAAGAGTTTTCTCCGAAAGTTCAGCTTCTTTTGTCATGGATCGGGAACCGAGAGAAATCGAGGTCAAAGCATCAGTGGAGGAAGCTTTCTGCAGTTTAAATCAACATCCACCTCCTGGCTCTGGCAGCGACCGAGCAATACAGTGGGAAAACTGCTGATGCCACAAATTACTTGAAACCAGTCAAAGGTCAGGAAAACAAATAGAGTGTGAGGACCTTTCGTGGATACCGACAACTCAAGGCAATGAGCAGGGCGGTGGTGCTGGAGCACCTCATCTTGCCAATGACAAGTAAGTGTAAATTCTGGATTACCTCTTGCAGTCACATTGGGATTGGGCATGGGATCATTTGTGAGGACAGGCTCACTGCATGGCTTTGCTCACTTCAAGCACGGTGCTGGGCAGCACTAAACCAGCACAGGAACCAACAACGTGAAGCATTACAGAGCCTCTGTACCGACACACATCTGTTTTTCCCTAAAGTAGAGCAGCCTTACTTGGAAAATGCAGTCAGTAATTCACACTGCCTCAAAAGTGCTGGGCAGAAACGGAAAGTTGTCAGCATCAAAAATCAGTTAACACACGAAAAATCAGAAAGATAGGATGGTTGCATTCAAGAGGAAGTAAATAAGAGAGTACCCCATAGAGATATACGGAATTACCAGGAGAAGAGCAAGAAATATTAAATCTGACACTTGATCTGTCTTGGTGTATATAAAACACATACTTCACTCAGCCGGGATTTGACTTGTTTTGTTTTCCTGAAGAATGCTTTTCATGGAGCAAAGCATGCCTCCCTGCAGCAGCACGAGGCATCCCCAGAGGAGACCTGGCTGCAGCCAGGGGCGACATGCTCGTCACACAGTGTCACCACTGCCACCATGCTGCCCATCTCCTGGGCTCCTGCATGGCCCAGGCCAGGACCAGGTGCTTCAAAGCTGGGCACTGCTGAGGCCACAGGCTCCACTGGATTGAAAAAAATGGTCAGTGGACTGGAATGTGGATACGTTGTCCGTACATGGAAATAAACAAGCAGCAGCAGGCTGCTCGGGTTTGGTGAGATGAAACACCCGATGCAATTCTACGGAGCAGCCAAGAAAACTAACGTGGTTTTGAATGCCAAAGGGAAAGTAAACCACAGAGCTGAAGTCCCAGGTTTTCCAAAAAGGGCTTGTCTGGACTGCAGCACAATGTAGGAGATTTAGAAACCCAGCATTGAGGAAAGACTCAGGAGCATCAGAGGACAAGAAGAACAAACAAACTGCATTTTATTTTCAGCTAGGAGGTATGAGCAATGCGTCTGCCATAACTTCCACATTCATAGAATCATAGAATGGTTTGGGTTGGAAGGGACCTTTAAGATCATCTAGTTCCAGCCCCCTGCTGTAGGCAGGGACACCTCCCTCCAGACCAGGTTGCTCACAGCCCCATCCAGCCTGGCCTTGAGTGCTTCCATGGAGGGGGCATCCACAGCCTCACTGGGCAACCTGTGCCAGTGAACATCATGGGAGAGGAAGCTTCAGGCTCATTGAAGAGCAGGTCCTGTTCATTCTATTTGTGCTTTTGAAAGTTTCCACAAAAAAATAGAAAAGGGAGGGTGAAAGGATGTAGCTGATGTGCTCTTGAGAGAGACCTGCACGCTGGAAATCATCGTCAGAGCATCAAGAAAGTCCTCAGCAAAATGAGGAAGAATCCACAGGTTCAGAATAACCTCAGTGTTGCAGATCTAGTGGCCCATACAAGAAGGCAGCATGCCTGCACAGAGCAGGGTGGCTCCCCGCTGACCTCCCAGCACTCTGTTCAATGCTGAAATGGAGCGAGAACTTCAGGAAGGAGCACTGCTGCTGTCTGCCTTTGGTACCATCATTTTTCACTCCCTTGCACGTCCTGCACCGAGTGGTGCGAAGCAAGAGGGGCTGACCCTGCAAGTCGGGGAGTGGAGAGATTGCCCTTTCCCAGGAGCAAGTCCAATATGCACTCGGTCAGTTTTGCCGCGCAATGGAATTTTGATTCCCATCTAGATTAATTTTCTTTCTTACAGGAGGGATTTTAGCAGCTCAGTCAACAACAGCTGAAACTTTCCACGGAGGTGGTGAAGCACCGATGGTTAAGGCATCAGAAAGGCTTGCTTTGACCCGACAGCATGATGGGGAATCATGGCACGAGGGGAAGCCCTGTGGAGGGACACGGTGGGATGGCTGCTGTCCTTTGGGGCCCAGGCACGAGGCCACCGCTCACCTCTCGGCACACTCACCTGGCGTTATTCTCTTTCAGACAGAGGAACGAGAACCAGAAGCGAGTGACCAAGCTACAGACCAATAACACGCGGATTGGAATTACTTAACGCATCATTACGTTACGCTGAAGTGTTGACCCCACTTTATTTATGGTGTAATTTTTATATCTGTTACTGTCACAGAAACAAATGATGTAATTTCGGCAGCGTAGCCCTGCGCTCGGAAGCCGGGCGGTATAGATATGCTAATCAGCACCGCTCCTGCCCTGCCATTACTGCCGCGCTCGTTTGTTTCCCGTTGTCATTCCTGATTACTCATTTCCAGAACAGATCACTGCAATAGCAGCGGGTGGGGGGGGGGCAGCCCCCGCCACGTGTGCCCTTGGATCACTCTTCTGATCAGAAGCGAAACGCGCTTCGTTAACGCACCGCAGCCTGCTTTGTGTTTTCTGTAACTTTTTGATTTCGGAAATCAATTAATATCAGCGCCTCCAAGGAGATAGTTAGAGCTTTGAAAACAACGCAACGCAGCAGTACTGGGAGACCCAGTGAGATACGGCGTGGGTAACATTTGAGGCAGCAAGCTGAGGAACTGGATGAGTGTTCTGCACCTCCTAATCTCGCAGTCTTTGCAAATCAAATTCTGCTCAGCTTCTGCACCAGAAATCTCAAGTTCTGTGCTCGCACCGCCAGCCTCTCCCGGCCTCTTTGTTCTGGGACTGCTGCCTGTTTGGCGATGCAGTTGGATATTGATTTCTTCACATTTTCAAACCATCCTGAGTTAGTCTCTAATAGGGAGCTCCGCTTTATTCCGGGTCCGTGCAGACACTCCGACAAACCAACACCGCTGCTGAAGTGCCCGCTCCTGTCCAGATTTCTTTTCAGCGGTATTAAAAAAGACAATCCATATTTAATGAATTAAAAAACAGAGTCGTGTCATTCCCAGAGCGGGGTATGCAGCTGTTTTTCTTGAAATAGTAATTGGGGGCTTCTGATCACGAACATCCCCATCAGAAATAACACTCAACTTTGTACCTCACAAGAACAGTCATGTAGCAACCCCCCCCTTCACGTTCCTTAAGTCTGCCATTTATGCATGAATAGGAACTCCTGTCAACGCTGCATTGTATCAGAATCCTGCTGACCCATAACAACAATTAGGACTAACACAGCCTTACCCAACAGGGACATTTACACCTTGTTTTCCCATTGCTCTCCACCTTCAATGGCACCTCTCCGACTCTGCTAGCAGGCAAACCCCATCTGCTCACCCTGCCTGGGGGCTCCGGGTCCTGCACCATGGACCCACTGTGCACAGAGCCCACCCATCGTGCTCATTACCCACATTCCTCAGTGCCACATCCCCCCAGGTCTGAACACCTCAAAGGAAAGGGATCCCGCACCCCTGGGCAGCTGTGCCAGTGCCTGGCCGCTCTCTGGAGAAGACATTGCTCTGACACCCAACCTGATCCTCCTCAGTGCAATGTGAGGCCATCCCCTTTCATCCTATTGCTGCCACCTGGGGCAGAGGCTGACCCCCACCTCTCCGCAACCTCCTGCCAGGAGCTGTAGGGAGTCATAGTGTCTCCCTGAGTTTTCTCCAGACCAAGCAACCTCAGTTCCCCCAGCCACTCGCCACAGGACTGTGCTCCAGACCCCACACAGCCCCACTGCCCTTCTCTGGACACACTCTGTCACCTCAATGTCTTTCCTGCAGAGAGGGGCCACAGCAGTTCCAGCACAGAGGGATGGATGATCACTTCCCCGCTCCTGCTGGCCGCACTATTGCTGCTACAAGCCAGGATGCCGTTGGCCTCCTTGGCCACCTGGGCACACTTGCTGGCTCATGTTCAGCAGAGCAGCAACCAGACGGGCATGGGAATAAATCAGCATTTTCCATCAGCTGAACCAAACGGGATGGGAGCCAGTCAGGGCTGATAATTAAAGGATAAACTCAGACTCAATAAGAAAGCACAACACCCTCAACAGATAAAGCTGGAATAAGAGAACAGATAGTTTCACCTTCTCATTTCATTTATCCACACGGCTGAGAAATGGAGAGAGCAGCCCCTCACAGGCTCTGGAACAAAGCAGGGTGCAGAGCCTGCGCTGCTGGCTCTGGCTGTTGAGGAGCTGGGAGCACGGACACATGGATGTGGTGCTGCGACCTCCCGCAGCACAACAGCTCAGCACCCTGCAGCCTCCTGCCTTGCAGCAAGTACTCACAGAAGAACACTAAACTATAAAAAAAAAAAATCTACTGAAAGATAAGAAATGCAGCTCACTGTTGGTTGCACATGGCAGGAGCAGGGCCGGGCCACCAGCAGCTCTGGTCCTTGCCCAGCTCTTTCCAGTGACCCTGCTCTGTAACAGCAGCGATTTGCCTCGTTCCAAAACCAACGCAATAAACCCCCAAGCGTCTGCAAGAATGACTCAGTAGCATATTCAATAAAGAGCTTTACTCCAATTAATGACTTTCTTTCAATAATTACTTCGGTTGCTTTGAATTAGGAACTGCGAATCCACTGATAAATCGACCGATTGGAAAGATTAATTCTCACTCCAGCGTCTGCAATTTCTCCTGTGCTCCCGGTGCCTTTCACGGCCCCGGCGAGCCCAAGCGTGTGCCCTGCAGGATGCAGTGCTGCAGATCCCCTCACCTCCTTGCACAGCATCCCACTGCCCCACTACCATCACCCAACTCCCTTGTGAAGGGCAATCATAGGGAGCAAACACTCAGCCCCAGCGGGATGTGGGGGGCTCGGCCCCTAAAGGCAACACCAAATGCCTTAGGAACATAGTACTGCCCTCCCCCTAAGGGGTTTGTTGCCCTCAAAGCAAGGTGCTGCCATGTAAGTGGCACACACAGCCAGACACATGCATGCAAAATTGCCTTTGTAAAGCCTCTTTTTAATCCTTTCCCAAATTCTTTGCTCATCCCAACCGCTCCGTTCTGCCTCTTTGCATTTTCCTTTTTCTTCCCTTTTTCCCCTCGGTCGTTGCAGGCAGTGTCATTGCACACCCATCTCCATGACAGGAGGAATAAAACCCAGACGCAGAGCATTGTCACGGCGCTATTTTGGGTTAAGCGTAAGCAGATTTGGTGTGGAGAAGCTAATCCTTTCAAGGAGCATTTAGGCATCTCCTCGAGGAGCGGTGTGTTTCTCAGAGCCCACCCCCCTCGTTCCACAGAAATGAACTCTGCTGCAGCTCTCCCCGTGCCCACCTCTCCTGCCCCACCCACCCCTAGTTAACTTGCCTTTGCTTATTTGCAATTTTCTTGCGACTCTGTCAGTGTAGAAATACAAACACCTGAAAATAAGTCGTCCAGCACGAGATTGATTCTGGGTGACACGTGGGGACAGCCAATGTATCAGCTCTCTGTATGGCCACAAGCATAATAACAAAACATATTTCTTAGCACACGTATTTAGTATTGATTAGCAAAAAGAGATGCATACAGGTTTATTACAGTTACCAGATTTTCCCTGTTCCTGCAGGTTTTGCAGAAGTTCTCGTGCAGCCCCGCATCAGAGAGGCCCAAAGTGGCTATGCCTCCAGCACAGCAGCACCCAGAGGGGCCAGCACTGTGCCTCACTCCATGCAGAGCACCCTGTGCTGGGCTCACCTTTTCCTTTCACACAGCAGCCAGAACACGCTGGCATTGGGGTCCTAACACCCAGCCACACCTTCACCCAACCTGCAGAGCTGGGGCCAGTTTGGTACTGCGTGTCCAGGAAGGGAGCAGCTGGGGAGAGCTGGGTTCTGCTGCCGCCCTGTGTGCAACCAGGAGTTGGGCTCAATGGTCCCTGTGGGACCCTTCCAACTCGGGATGCTCTGTGATTCCATGTTCTCTTCCTTCATTGAGCCTCAGTAAAAGATTAACAAGGAGGTCTGGATCTGCAGGAAAAGCCTGTTGGGAAGCAATAAGCCTGACCAGCAGCAGCTCCAGCACTCCACTGCTCACCAGTGCATCACGTTTTTCTCTCTTTAAGCAGCGACCTTGCTCTAGATCAAAATGCAACAAATTGCCCCAAAATCTCAGTTGTTGCCAGACCGAACTGTTGCTCTGTTGCTCAGAGCCAAGCTGCGATGCACTCGGCTTCTGCCACCAGTGGGAGGTCGGTGTAGGTGTGTACATCCTTCACTCATTTGCTTTTAAGCACGTATCAGGCTCCACCTGTCAACCCAGCATAAAGGTTTGGTAATTACCATTCCTTGCAGCAGCAGCTAAGACCATTTCAGAAAGTACATGCATCCAGCAAAGCAGTCGGAATAAATGTTTGCTTATGGAAATAGGAATAAAAACCATGTGCAAACCATGTGCTTCTGCCACTGCTGCCAGAGGGAGCTGAGTTACCACCAAACCACGGGTTCGAGGCCACCAAGGGCATCAGCCACCGCAGGTTCTCCAGGTTGTTTTGCTTTGCCTGCTTCTTCATTTTGCTGGAAATGAGATGACTGTTGCCAAATACATACATCAAACAAAACAACACCTCCATCTGGGGTGGGTCAGCCTGGAGAAGAGGGGGCTCAGGGAGATTTCAACACCCCCCACAGCCCCTGACAGGAGGTTGTGGCGAGGGGGGATCAGCTTCTGCCCCATGTAGCAGCAATAGGACGAGAGGGGATGGCCTCACCTTGTGCCATGGGGGGCCAGGTTGGGCATCAGGAACAATGCCTTCCCCAAAGAGCAGTGCTGCACGTGTTCATTGCCAGGGAGCTGTGCTGCTTCCCAGGGCAGAGCAGGACGATGCCTCAAACAGGAAGGCATTAAACGAGGAAATGGAACAGACGAGAGAACCCTCCAGTGATCGGCAAACAACACATTTTAATTAAGGCCTCCATTTCACCTTAGGCCACTTACAAAACCTTATGAATGAATTACATCCCCCTAATCTCCTGTAGGATTATAAAGCAGCAGCAGAGCAGAAAGAAGCGGCAGCACACACTGTGCCACCAAAGCCAGCCCTTTAGCGGTGCCACCTCCTCCTCACTTTGGTATTTTCACCATTTCACCATTTCCTTGCACACAGCACTCATCCTGCCAATCAAAGGGAAACATGTCCCCCATTTTGCAACTCCGCAGCCAGCCTGATTGTTCTGGAGCAAGCACTGTGGTTTCGGTTTCACACAAAAGTTGCTCATGATTTGCAAGAAGACCGACGCAGGTTGGGAGGATCAACCTCCAGCTGACTACGTTGTTTGCATTAAGGCAGCGTTTTATTCTTTTTAGAGGAAAAATACCACAGATTAAGGTAACATTATTTCCCACGCAAACAAACACGGCCTTGAAAGCTCAGCCTGCTGCGCACACAACCGCAGCCTCCTCAGATGTGGAAGGGCTTCATTAGGAATGCTCTTTTAAGCTAAACACATCCTTGCTTCTCATGCAGCGCTCGTTCCGAGCAGGAGCACCGCTTTCTTGTGGTGCCAGGAAGCAGATTTTCTCTTCGAAGTAGGAAAAGGAGGAAAACAAAAATAAAAATAAAAAAAAAGAAAGAAAGGAAAAGACGTTTGGCTTTACCTGGTGCAACTCAACCCCAGCGGCACGGCAAGGCGACTCGGCAGCGGCCTGCAGGGCCCCGCGGTGATGCTGGTGGCACTCGGCCTGCAGAGCCCAACAGGCAGAGGCTGTGGCCTGCAGGGAGGAGGGACAGGACATGGGGGCAGAGGCGATGATGAGCAGCAACAAGAAAGGCTCAGTTTTACTGTGTACCTGGACTCTGCATCTAACTAACGTGGAAGGGCTGAGGCCTGGCCATCCCACAGCAGACAGGCCGCAAGGGAACGGGCTGCTCTCCTGGGGGGAGCTGAGGGACCACAGCAATGCTTTCTGTGCTATTTCCCACTAATTTAAGCAGTTATGACCCAAGGGGAAAAGCCTGACTCAGCTGATGCCAGCAGGAACTTCAACAGAACATTTTTATCTATGCATTCATTTAAAATGATTCGTTATTAGGAGATTTATTAGATGTTTTTTTAGAAAATTAAACATGTTGCTCTAAATGTCACGTACATTTGGCCAAGTTGGTGACTGCAGTGCCCCGAGTGCTGGAGCTGGGCTCCTACATTTTCAGACATCCCCCCCCCTCCATCTCCACAGCCACACACACAGAATCACAGAACCATTCAGCTGGAAAAGCCCTTTGAGACCCCCAACCTCCCCCCCCACCATGCCCCCTGCCCATGTCACTCAGTGCCACATCCCCATGGGTCTGAGCATCTCCAGGAATGGGGACTCCCCAGCCCTGGGCAGCTGTGCCAGTGCCTGGCCGCTCTCTGGAGAAGACATTGCTCTGACACCCAACCTGACCCTCCATGGCACAAGGTGAGGCCATCCCCTCTCATCCTACACCCCACCCCAAAGCACAGTGTAACGTCCCCAGGGGCAGGGACAGCCTGCTGCAGAGCTCCACCCGAGCACCTCGCTGTACCCCCAGCCATCAGCTGTACCACTCATTCTGCTGTCACCTCTTTCCCTTCCAACATTAGCTCACATCCACACTGAATCTCAGCAGGTGTAAAAGGAGTTGGCCTTCAGTGAGCAAAGAGCAACATTGCACATTTTGGATGCTGGAACTCCCAGAGGAGCCAGGCTCTACCCACTACCAACACAGGGAACAGTGCAGCTGATGGCCACCTAAGCATTCAGCCAGGGTCACCCTCAGCATCCCAGTTACCGCCTCAAGGTAACTCCCCACAAAAGTCTTCATAGTTAAATGCTCTTAATCTGTTTCAGACCTGTCTACACAGAAAGAGGGAAAAGCGAGAACCTCAGCCCTGTTTGTGAGAAAGAAGTGTTCCTGCCATGTTTCTAGCAGCTGCTCTGCTTTCCTCCCCAAAGCGAAGGCGTTATTAAATACAACCTGAAGACGAGTAAATGGAAGGAACCATGACAAAGTGCCTGGGTACACAACCGCTCAGACTAATAACTCGCCAGAAGTGCATTCATTAGGAAAAGCACATGGAGAGGCAACAACTCTGGGTGCCAGGGCCACTGCTGGAGAAATACAACTCAGAGGTTTTTCATTGGTGGTTGGAAGGATAAATCACGTTAAATTGCTCGCAGAGGCAAACCCGGAGCATCTCGTTGTGAACCCAGAGAAGTAAATCCGCTGCCTCTGGGGAACGATGCCGTCATTTGTTTTCATTTCTTTGACTTCTCTTCGCTTATGTTAGAGATTAGCTCTCCAAACAGTGATCACAGCAATACAGAAGCGCGGTCCCAGAGGAACGGGAGGAAAGTAGCATTCACCAAAGGAAGCCCAAGTGAAGGTAGCACAACAGGAAGAACTAAGTTTAAAAAAAATAAAGAAATAAGCCACAGCCTACTTAGGAAAAGAAAACGGAATGACTTCTACCATCACAGAGCCACTCAGCTTCACCCAGACATGTTCATCCTCGCTGGGAAGCCAAAAAGCAGAAGAAACCCAACAAACAACAAGAAAAAATAGCAACCGCCCCCCTCTCCCCCCAAACCTGCCAGCACCACTCCTTTGTTTACTTTCCCATTGCCCACACCGGTGGCAATACACTTCCAACATATTTTTCATGTTTTCTAAAAAGTAATAATTAGAATAAAATATATAATTCATACTGTTGCTTCCTATCTGTCTTGTTTTCAGCCAAGTAAAGCCCTGCTAAGGGTAAAGAACACATACTCGAGTACAGTGAGTACTGGTATGTTGCCAGCATCTGAAGCTGGCACACAAGCGGCTGCCACCCTCAGCCATCCACTTCACCCCAGCTCAGCTTTAAACAACCACTGCTGCTCAGCACTCTGCTCCCAGGAGAGCCAACATGGGCTGCCCATGCTCTGCTCAGCTCCTATCCACCCCTCTTCCTGGTGCAGCATCCCAGTACCCGACCAACCCAGGAGCACAGGGCCCTGCTCCTGCCGCTCTGCTGGGCTCTGGAAAGCATCTCTGCCCTCCTGGTTGAGCCAAAAACCATTCAATGCTTCATAACTTTCTTTTTTTCTTAAGTCTGAAAAATGAGATCGCGTATCCAGGTAAAGAAAATGAATGTATATGTAAAAATATAAAGAGACTTACCTGAGAGAAAAGAGCTGGAACCATCCTGGAGCGTGCAAAGGAAGATGTGGAGCAGGGGGAGATGCCCAGGAGGCAGCAGAGCCACCACCAGGCACAGCAGCGCCCGCTGCCTGCCCCACACCAACAGCGGGCATCGCTCACAGACATGTGGAGTGCTTCAAATATATAAAGTTTCCAGGCAAAAAAAAAAGAAAGAAAAAAAGAAAACTATAGCTTTCCACACCCACATGGGCTCAGATGCCAGGGACTCCCAGCAGGGCTTTCACTGGAAGCCTCTCCTGCAGTAAAATGTGGGTGAGGGGCACGTGCTGCCCAGGCTCTGAGCCCCCAGGGCTGAAGCAGAGACCCAGAACTGCCCAGTGGTTACAGCTGAGGCTGCTGCACAATGAGGAGGGATGGGCTAACGGACTAGAGGAACAATTCGCTGGTTTTTTCCCACCCAAACAGTTCAAGTTTATTTTCTGGGTCTCTTTCAACAGAGCAGACCAGGATCTGCTTGCTGAAATACAGAGGTTCTGAACAAATGCAATAGCATTGGAATCTTCCCATTTTTATAAAGGCTTTTTCTGGCACAAGAAATCCAACCTGCAAGCAGTTCTGCCAACACTCAGCAAACAGCTGAGCCCATTTCCACTGCCACCTTTGCAAACCCGTTCTTAGCCCATCCCCTTGCTGCTGCCACAGGTTTGGTCTCTGCTGCTGACTGGGGCCCTTCTGCCTCCCCACTCACAGCAGCTGGACCCACCTGGGCCCGGAGGGATGGCTGCAGGTGGTTGTGAGCCTGGGGCAGCCAGGAAGCTGCCTCCCAACCGATGCATAGGTCCACTCTGATTTCTTTCATGGAGTTATTCAGCTCCAGCACGCATCACCTCGCCGTGCTCACCCCCCAGCACAAGAATGCAGAATGATGACAGCCCCTTGTAGGTGTCACTGAGCTCAGGCTGATGCTGGAACCTCCTCCTCCCTGCTGTCCCCAGCTGCTCTCCTTTTGCATTTATCAATGATGAGGCCTTGCCACAGAAGTCAATACCACCCTCCCAGCAAGCTGGTCTGCCATTTGCAAGCGCAAGTGGTTTTGTAGTTCGTTGTTGGTACCCAGGTTTCTATTTCAGCTCAGCAGAAATCATTTTCCTGTAGCAAGAGGAACACAACGTGCAGGAGGGGCTGTGCCCATGGGATGGTGCTGCTGGCCCTGCAGGGGATGCAGCCAAGCAGTCACTCCTGGCCAACTCCTGTTTGTTACACGTTGGTGGCAAAAGAGCAGAAGGTTTTAATGCAAAGCATCTCAAGTGGGAGCGGGGCACTGGAAAATGAACAGGCCATAAAAATATCATTTGGGATGAGACCATTTCCTTCCACAACCTTGAAGCAGCTCACTGTAACAGTTCTACTATCAGTGTTTTGCATTATGAAGTGTCTTAATACGAAAACTTCTATTGTACCATGGGGCTAATAGCATTTATTTTTATTTTCTTCCATTTTAATTATAACAAAACAGAGCCATGCTCGGAGGCGTTGTAACGAATACGCATCACCACTTGCACTGGTCACTTCTTGCGTTTCACAGAATTTCACAAGAAAACCAAAGGATTATCCATCACAGTCACGCCTGTCTTGTGATAGATTTCTGACCCAGGTGGGAAATGCTACACTTAAGGAGAACCTCCAAAGATGAACACTCCCTTTTACCTGAACCTGGAACAGGGACAGGACAGGGCAGGGAACGCAGCACAAGTGTGAGCCGCAGAAACACAAGAGCCCTCATGCAGCAAGGCAAGAGCTCGCTGGTTTCCTGCCAATCTTGGTTTTCCCACCTTTTCCCTTAAACAGGAAACTTTGCAAAACCCCACGAAAACCGCTACGAGGTCTGGGCTGAGAGAGCTCCACATCTCCTTGGGGGGCTGCTGCCACCTACGCCCACCGCCCCTATGAGAACACAGAGTTTGTTTCTGCATGGCCACCAGCACAGAGCTCCCGAGCTGCACGCTGGTGGAAGCAGCTCCAGGGCTGGAAAATAACTGGGACAGGGAAGTCATAAGGGAGCTGCTACCACAAGTGCTGCCAAATCAGACCGCACTGGGGCTTGCCACAGGGCCTGCCCCTCAGGCACAAACCTCACTTGTATGGATGAGACAAACGTGGTAGCAGCTGCTCAGTTCCAGCCCGGCCACGTCTCCTCGCCCACACCACAAACTCCATCTCACAGAAATAAAGATTGTTTTCCCTTCCAAGCAGCAGGAGCGGATCCTCTGTACGTGACGCTCTGTTCCATCGCATGGGGTGCTCCTGAAAGCGCAGCGGAAAAGAGCCAGAAAAATGGGCATGGAAGAATAAAATCCCCCAAAAGGGAAAAGGAACTGGAAAACATAAACAGCCCGAAAGGGACCTGCTATCAGGCCACAGACTTTCTCAAACACATCTCACATGAAGCACTCTTGTCTGAAATGCTCTGAATCCATTTTTCCAAAGTCTTAGAAAATACCGTTTATTGCCCTGATTATTAAAAACACCCAGGGAACACCAAAATAAAAATCACCTCGAGTAGGAACAAATATCAAGATCGCTCCTACGAAACAGAAAGCCGTAAATCTAACGAGGAATAACTTAAAAATGAGGCCAACGGAGCCAACGGTTCCGAGCACGGAGAGAAGCGGGGGAAGTGTGGGCACAGCACGGAGCTGCGCTGCTTCACCCGGCGTTTCCAACAGCTTATAGGAACTTCAACGACCCCGAACATCGGCTTAAAATATTTATTAATTAAAAAAGTAAAATATTCATTTATACAAAGATGATGAGAAAAATCTCATGCAGACTTCTCACGTACAGGAACGTAACTCACACGGCGATGGCTTTACAAAATGACGTCTTCACGGAACGCCGACGGAGCAGCGCTGCTAGCGCCGCTCACGGGAATGGGAGAGCTATTCTGGAACGGAGAGCTTCCTATGGAACACTGGCCAGGCTTTTCACACTCTTCACTAAGATTAACAATTAATATTTAATAGTACTACTCAGAGAACTGGACACAGACATGTGAACGCGGCAATGAATCCCTGCATCGCGCCGCACCTCCCAACGATTTGTGCTAATGCATAAAGTTGCCAAAAGATTGCGATAGATAATTCCCCTAAATGATCAAAATATCTTGAGATTGTTATGGATGGCATCTGTTTCTGCTTAATTACAAATCTGCACCGGATTCATAATTTGTGTGTATTACAAGTAATTTGCATAATTAAAACAATTAAGGGATTGACATATCACGGCAATTAGAAACGCATCAAACTCTGGATGTTGTACAAAAGAGAGCTTCAATATGAAACATTAATTCCTCGGGAACAAATACCCTTCAGATTCCTGCAGAACAACCCTCACCAACGCCCCGCGTGTTCAACAAACGCCATTCAGAGAAAGTTTTTCTCAGGGATACGCGCTCCGTCCCGCAGCTGCTGCGAGTCCAGCCTTCGCTTCAGCCTCCACTCGGGGTCCTTCCTGCAGTCCCGGCTTCAGCTCCTGCACCTACTCCCAGCTCCAAGAAGTTTTATCTCATTTTCCATAGCCTTACCCTGTTCTCTTTGTCCCTCTTTTTAAGGATAAGTATGAACTGATTGAAAAAATGCTCTTGGTCCTTCTTCTTCTGAACCAGGCGGAACCGCTGATCCCTGCCGTATTTCTCCGCAAACTCTTTAAATGTCGTTCTGCAGAAAAGACAGAGATTTGAGAGCTGCAGCCCCGCGGATGCGCGCTGGAGGAGAATTACAGCCACAGAGCGGCCCAGGCGCTGAGCACAGACCCTGCATTGACAGCACAAGTGCTCCCAGGAGCCCGGCCCGGTGCCCCGCCAGCCCCTGCTTACACTTCAACCCCTGGGCTTTAAAATCTCTCAGGTTCATTGTTTTAGCAATGGTTTCTAGCATAACTTTGGTTTAGGTTGCATTCCGAGCACTGTGATAAATGATGGATGTGGCTCGTTGGCTTTAAGCACTGTGCAGATTTGTAACAGCCACGTGGGAACAGGCCTGTCTGCATATCTTTACTGCACGTCCCAAGCAAGCTAGGGGTTGCTGCCAAGGTGAGCTTCCCTGCCATCAGGTGCCGAACAGAAGCATTCCATGGGACAACATCCTTCCCGATGGGCAGCGTGACTTTGCCCTTGTGTGCCAAAACCACAAGTGCTGGGAGCAGCGCTCAGTGCGAGGTGAGCCCCGGACAGATCTCGTTTTGTTGTAAAAACCCCTGCCCTCGCTGTGACCTCCATCGGGTCCGAGGTGTTGCTTGCACCTCGTGTGCAGGCAGGCAGTGCTGCCCCACAACCTGTGCCTGCTGCACAGAGCTGCTGTGCCCCGCTTCCAGCAGAAAGCCAGGCCTTCTTTTCACACCCTTTATTAATAGCAAATGCCACTCTGAGCACTACCTGAGCTACTCTGAGCTGTTGTGCCATTTGGGATCCGTTACTTAAAAACCGATGCAGAAAAATAAATTACTGTATCGCACACTTTGTGATGTGGCATTAGTGAGAAATTTGTTAAATTCTGTTTTGCTTCCATCCAAATAAAGAAGTAAGTACAGATTTTCACGAGGTTTAGCTGTATGCCCAAAAGAAATGCATTCAGGTACCGATGTTATGTAAATGACAGACATCTGTGCGAAATAATTCTGCCATATATATGCGTATAAAATACGTGTGTTATGCAAAATGTTACACGTTCAGAGTGACAGAGAGAGAAAAAAAAAGGAACAGAAAGAGAGAAACAGTATATTCTCATTCTCAGTAATATTCCCAGTGATATAAGGACTACAGAACATTAGTAAAGATATGTCAGCACAGCATTGTAACAACTGGTGTAAAACCTTGCCATGAAGAGAGCATTCTGTTCTACAGTGTTCCAGGACTGATAAGCATGGACTAAATGAGAAACTTTATCTTAACCAATCTTCCTACGACGATGCCATACCTTGGTGATAGCTTGGATTCTTCAAGGAGCTTTTTGAATTCTTCTTTGGCTAACAACAACTTGTTCTTCTTTTCTTTGTACTCTTCTCTTATCCTGGTCTTGACAAACTGTTCAAATATCTTTCAAAATAAGGAAAAATGATACAGTATTTATTAATTGAGGCCTTATGGCATTCATGCTTCACTGAAGGGCTGTCAGTCTCCAGAACCATGACTCCTATCTGCCCCCAATATCTGCTGACTCAAACGCAGCTGAGTCTGCTTGGTGGAGCACTGAGCACGTGTGGTCAGGAAACACATGGCTGGGGAAAGGCATCGTTTGTACAGGTGATACCTTCTCTCAGACCGTCAGTAAAACACAAGTCAAGGCTTCCTCACTTTAGTGTTATGCTCACATTCTCATTCCTATAGCATTATTTTTTAGTTTTTATAGTTTATCTGTACTTTGCCCATACTTAGGTTGGACCTCACATCTTTCCCAGCTTCCTGAAAATGTCTACCAAGCTAAGCATCAGTATTCTGTAGGTTACCCCAAAAAAGCCCAAAGACCTTTCAGTTCAGCTGCCAAAAACCATGAGCTTACACACGACTCTCTGCAAACATGGAACCAAAAGTTTTAACGCTATTGGAAGAGCTAACATCCTTCTGCTGACCACACCTGGCAGCTAAACATGCATCGGGGTGCTCAGCAGTGGGATTGTGGGCATCCTGAAAAGGCTGTGTCCAAAATCTCTGCCACCTCCTTTAATCACATCATTAAGCACCAAAACTCCAATCCTGCTGCCTTCATGCTCTACAAAGCATTGCACGCTGAGCTGCTCTGCAGAATGCTATTGGCTTTCTGTAGTCACCATCCTTCTCTTCCCACCACAGATTATACACAACACAGATGATTACTGTGGTTACTACCAGGGCTGCTTTCTCATCAGCCAGGGGGATGCACAGGTGCAAATCTACATTTCATGACAGCGTAAGCAACCGACCTGCAAAACATATTTGGAGTGGTATGCAGAAAGGGGAAGAAACGGCACTGGAGGAGTAAACATCCAAAACAGCCATGCAAGAAGTGCTGTGACAACACAGGAAATCTAAATATATTATACTGCATACAACTGCATTAGTCGAATATAAGAGAAGGCAGGAAAACAAAACAAACAAAACACGAGGACTGTTACTGCTTGCCTTTCCATCATCAGCGAAGATAGTACAACGGTAATAAATCCAAGCTAAGTGCTAGCTCATTAGCTAATAGAGTTGCCTCTTTACCCTTCACCATCCCTCGACTTAAACGCAGCAGCATCGCTCGTAACCCTTCGGAGAATATTGGCCAGCAAACGGATCAATCTGCAAATACTCAATAGCGGATCGTTGTGCTCCTCAGGCTGTGCAAGGACATTGCAGCCCATGGCAGAGGGACCCCCGAGCCCTGCACTGCCCCTGCAGCTCGCTGCCCCTGCCCTGCTGGCTGCAGAGAGCAGAGGGGCAGGCTGAGCCAGCCGTGCTCCAGTACGTGCTCATCACTCACTCCTCACCCTTCTGCGAGCCAGCTTTCATCCCTAAGCACCTCCGGTATTAATTCATCGCTATCACTTACAAAGTACTCAAGACGTTTGCTATGTGGGCCACAGGCAGCATCTGCACTATAAACGTTTCCATGTATCTAAACGATGTCTTCTACTGATTTAGGTTGTACTTCAGTAAGCATTTCATTAAATTAGGCATCTAGCCTTGCCCAAGCCTACCTTTCTTCTTCAACTACTTCCCGGAGGAAAACGCGGTCTAATTAAAGGGAAGCACTCATAGAGAACGTCTAGAACTCTTAACTTCAAGTTTAGTAGCGAAAATAGATGAAATAAGTGGCACATCCTCCCGAGCTTAATTCTCCTGGGCCCCGGCTGGTTGAAGCACACCCGATGCTTGTCCTGCTCCTCCTCAGCTCCCAGCCCCTTGGCCAGCACTGACTGCACCGTGCAGACAAGGCCCCGTCTGCGATGCTTCAAGCAAAGCTCCACGTCACCTAACGTGCATTCATGGCAGATTTTTATTACATCACCTCCAAGGCTGCTAAAATAAAAGAAGAATGTATCTCGATCGACCGATCGAGGCCTAGGCTTTGTCCTTGCTGATTCCCTGAAATAAAATGAAGGCTCTTTGCTGAGCCTCTTCTTCCGCAGTATTTTCCACTCTGGTGGTTTTGCTCACATTCTCGTTCCCGTATTTCATTATTATTTTATTTCACTTTTTTTCTTAGGAAAGAAAATATTGGAAAGGCAGTAAATGAAGATGTATGTGCCTGGGCACTCAGCAAATAACAGCAGCAGGCTCCCCGGAGAAACCACGAGACAACACGGGCCCCAGTGCAATGGAAAAGATGTAAGAAGTACATTTCTCATCACGTTTAGTTCAAAAATGGACAATTCCATATTCAAAATTCTTTCTTTCCCAGGATGACAAAGGTAAGGAAGATGAACGACCACAGAATAAAAGAGTTCCCCTTCCCTGCCACATCCCTGTATCTCTCCTAATTCTTTTAGCCTAATCTACAGCCCTGGAGTCCTTTTAGCTCCTTTGCGATAATTAATGCCCAAATAAACAGGGCAGAAAAATGTCTGCTTCCCTCTGTGGCTTGCCCATTCAAACACATACAAGCACAGCCAACATGCCCCATCCACTTTGTTACTGCAAAACATAGCAATAAATAGCGGTGAACTCCTAGAAAAAATTCCTAAGTAATAAAGTCCCCTCTCCACAATATGCAGCATAAATCAGAGAGGAAACATCACCTCATGGCCATCAGCCTTCCTAGAGCCGAGCTCCCAGACACCAGTGGGACTCGTTCCTGCAACCTAAGAGCCTGCAGCTCTTCTCCATGGGCTGACTCGTTGCCATTTGCTTTCCAAAGGCGGCAACACCTCCCTAGGAGCACAGCCTGTGTCAAAAAAAGCTTCACTGACAAATCCTAAAAAGAAATTTCAATTGTACGCTGCTCCTTTCATCCTACCAAGACGATTACTTGCTCATCACTGTTAATCTGGGAAATGTTTGCCACCAATCAGAAGCTGGATCAGGGTAATGCTCACCTGTTTACGTTCCTCTGAATTTAGCAGAAGGTATCGTGGGTCAAACACTATTTTGTGTAACTCTTTTTCCCATGTTGAAAATGCTGAAACCTGTGAAGTACACAAACGCAGATGCAATACAGAATTTTAATAAGGATTAAAAACAAGGCAATGTTCCAAGGTGAGGCGAAAGCGTAGTTCAGAAAGTTAATGAACCCTCTCAAGATGCCTCAGAGCACTTGGAAGTTGCATTTTAATCTGTTTCTGGCAATGATCTGGTTGCGCCCACGCCATTAGTATTGATTTGCCCTAGGACATCTCAGCAAGTATCTGGGAGACACAAATTCCACATTTGTGATGGAAAGAATTTGCAGCAGAAAGGGAAATGCCCATTTCATTCCCTTCTTTTTAAGACAGAAGCATCAATTTCCATGTAAGTAGGTATCTCAGCTTTAATTCCCCTCTCTTGCAAAATTTAACTACTAACCCAGACAAAGCTGTCAATGCACACGTGCACTGAAGAACTAACAGTGCTATACATCAAAATATCACATTGCTGTATTAAATTCTCACTTCCATCCAAGGAGGTTGGTGTCACCACCTCCATTCTGAGGCTTCTGCCCCTTTCTACTGAATTAAGCCCTCTGCAATGGGACCCTGGATGTGCACCCAAGCTCCGAGCATCATTTACAGACCCACTGCAATGCAAAATGACAATGCCACACGCAGGGAGGAGCTTCCTGAGAACGTGGAAGAACCTCGAGGTGGTGAGCAGTAAGGACCACCCCAAATTGAGCAGGGCCCCGGCCTTCCTCGGCCCTGGGAGTTTTATGGAATGACGTTCCATAAAACGTGTGAGGCTGAGATCCCCAGCCTGATTCTGGCATCTCAGACAAAATCACGGTTAATTAGTTTGTTACAGAAAACTCCGCCGTAGGATAAAATATTCCAACCACTCCATCTAATTGCAAAGAAGAATAAATTTACAAAAAAAAAAAAAAAGTATGTGGAGTATAATTGAAGTAGACTAATTATCAATCAGACACGAAGGCTTTCGTGATGCCAAGTAGGTTGAAACAGAGCAGTTGGTGCTGGCAGCTGGGATGGGGTGGGGTGGGGTGGGGGCTGGGGTGTAGGGCCCACCACTGCTTGGGGCAGGCTCATGGGAAGCAGGCGAGGAGCTGCCATGGGAACAAGTGCCTAGGGCCAGAGAGAGAAAGCTACAGAACTTAGCCAAGATTTGTACGGGCTGTGCATCACTGCAGCTGGTATCTGCAGGGCAAATACAGGAGCGTAGGAATGTGCATCCCACATTCCATTTTAATTAGGACGAGCACATTACGCAGGTACCGTGTGCTGAAATTTCACCGGTGGCACAAATGTTCTTCCTTAAGTCGTGAGGTTAACTTAGGCTGAAGCCAGATCCTACCCGTGCGCTGCAGGTCTGGCGAAGCCTGTTTCAAATGTTATCGTCCTGCGGCGCAGCCTCCCTGCCCATGGCTGCAGCCTGAGGCATGCATTTTCTGCTGCTTTAGAGAGGTCAGAGGGAGCAATTCCTTTCCAGGAGTGCTGCTCCTGGACATCAGCTCTGCTCCCAGTACAAAGGCCAGTTTAAACTCAGCGCTAGTTAAACTCAGGCAAATGTAGCATTGAATCGTTCCTCTCGTGGCTGTTCCTTCAGTAACTATTGGCTTTCACGTACTGCAGGCACACACCTGAAATAACTGCTGGTTGCAGAAGTTTGTAATTTATTTCCAGGCACACACATCACACAGCGTTCATTTTGGAGCTCTGCAGATGCAAGTTCATAGAATCACAGAACGGCCTGGGTTGAAAAGGACCTCAAAGATCATCGAGTTTCAACCCCCCTGCTGAGTGCAGGGTCGCCAACCACCAGACCAGGCTGCCCAGAGCCACCTCCAGCCTGGCCTTGAATGCCTCCAGGGACGGGGCGTCCACAACCTCCTTGGGCAACCTGTCACTTTCTGACCCATCTCCCCACCAGCACCGCACTGTGGCCTTCTTCCCTCAGCCAAGAGCACGGCGCGGGGCAGGGGGTGGCAGCTCTTCCCAGAATACAGAATGACCTCTGTGGCCCAGCACCAGCCCAGCAGGAGAGGAAACGAGAGCTGAGCTTCCCTTTGTTTCCCAGTTCGAAGATCCTGCTTTTAATCTGAGTCCAGAGTGCAGTGAAAAATCTCATGAAAATGCAATGTACCGGAGTTGGAGAAGTATGTTTAGAAGGGAAAAGACATCTATCTGAATAGCTGATTTTATTTTTTCTTCTCTCTGGAAACCCAGCAACGATGGCACATTGAGAGTTCGGCTTTGATGAAAAGACTGCTAAGAAAAGTGAAGTGCTTGCTATTTCCAGCAGGTGCATTTATCTTCATCAGCAAAGGCTTCACAGCCCCAGGGACACCCTGACCCAGGGGGAGCGATGCCCACAGCAGACACACTCTGACCCGCACTGAAGGGGGTTAACGGCCCTTCCAGGGACAGTTCAGGGTCTGTCTGAAAAATGGGCAGAAATGCAGGCTGTGGAGAAACAAGGAACCAAGGCAGCCTGTTCTTCCGTTGTTCTGTGCGACGTGCTGAGGCTGAGAACTATTTAGATGCAGTTCGGTGGAGGTTAAAGCCCCTCACTTTTATGCGTGCTAATGTTAAGAAAGCAAAATCTGGGTGACAGTGGTGTTTTGAATTCATATCCTTTTGAAGTTCTGCTTCATGGACATTCTAGCAAACAGAATTCTTTCCCAGAAAGGGGAAGGTGATGGATCCCAGCGAGATAATGGAACTTGAATGCCTGGATCCCACAGCTGTCGGCAGAGGCTGCAATTTGTCCCCAGGACTTTGTGGAAACCGTTGAACTTCCCTGAGGATCGCGTCAGAGATTACATTCCTACATGAGAAAACTTGCCATAGACTTGGGAATAGTGCTGCTGCCTCGGAGCTGCACCAAAATCACGCTGCTTTTTTAATTTTACAGGAAATATTCTTTCATTGCAACATTTCAAGCGTGAAGACTCATAACTATGCTGAAGAACTCGATCCAGTTCAAGCTCTTTGTGACACTGTCAAGTACCATCTCGAGAAAAAACAGCATGACAAGGAAATGGCAGGAGGCTGCCATGCCAGCACCAGGCCCAAGGAAGGCGAGTGGGATCAGTGCACTTTGGGAAATGTCAGCTGAGCCCACCCAGCGCCTTGTCAGGCCACCTAGAAAGGCTCTGGGTCAAAGCAAAGAATCCTATTACGCATGTATTTTTCAATAACAGCAAAAATAAATGGCAAATTCACTGCGTTCCTTATTTTGATGCGCAGGGCAGAGTCTTAAACTGGAAACGTTTGAATCCTGTTACCAGCTAACCTGATACCTCTCAATTTGGACTTATTGTCCCCTGACTTAAAGTAAGTCAGCAAGAGTCTTCAAGCGGTATTCCTTTCTGGCACTTCTGTGGTTTTTAAGCTTAAATAACAAAATGCATGAATAAAAGTGGGGCTGGCGTGGAGATAATTTGCTGCTGAACTTCTGAACCTGTGAAGTCTACTGACTAACAACGGTAACTTCTACTGCTTTACTGCCTAACAACACGCCCCCGATTTTGTTTTCTTTACAGAAGTTACATAAGATTCTAGAGAATACAGATTTGGAAAGTGCTGGAGGAAGGTATAAAATCTGCCACACACAACTGCACTACACACTCATTTCCAGTTGCAGGCATAGGGCTGAAGCGTGCTACCTCCATTAAATCCATTCCCGCTTCCTTGAAGATGAAGGGACACTGGGATACAAAAGTTTGCACTGGCAATTTTATATTTAAAAGCAACTGTATTGTTGATGGTAACCTTTACAGGGCCAGTTCAGCGCAGGTTTATGAGTGCTATGGCAGAAAATAAAAGTCAGGGTGAAGCTCTTTACAAAACTGGTAACAGGATGCTGTTACCGTGATCTGTAACTCCTGTTTTTCTTTCGCTCAAGAGGCTCACAGTGCTGATGGATTCTATCTGTAAATTGAGTTTATGCTCCATCTAGCTGCTCATAACCTCGCTCAGGCCCTGGGAAGACTATAAGAGAAAATGGCCAAGGGAAATGGCCCTGGGACTGCCAGGTCTTCCCAGCAGGTCCGAGGACAGCCAGGGAAGGCCGTGGACATGAGCAGGTTTTCTCTCCTGAGCCTCTGGAATGCCCATTCCTGCCAGGCTGGACATGCCCCACGTGCTGCCTGCCAGGTGACACACAACGTATCTTCCACGCTTCCTCCATCACATAGCACAGCCCCGGGGTCATGCAGGACCTCCAGGGCTCCTGGCACGTTGCTCCGCACGGCGCTGAGCCGCGGGTCCCAGCAGAAGGAGCAGCCACTTGCAGTCACCTTTGGGTGTGCACATAGGGGCTTACTTGCAACTGCAGCAGCAAAGGGCTTTCAGTTCTGAATGGCCACGCTTCATTGGATGGCACTGGGGAAAAGTCAAGGTAAAAAAACACAGGAGCTACGCAGTTAATAGAAAGCACCCTCCCAATTATTCCTTGTTTGAATGCCGAGCCATAATCACAACATGATTCCTGCACTGGTCAGACACAGTGCCCTCCCTTCACAAAGGATGCGTGCCGACCCACGGCCGTGTTTCTTACCCCTCTCTCCAGAAGCATATCTCGGAAATGAGTGATGCGCTCCTCGAGGGGTGGCGTGACCTCTGCTGCTGATGGTTTTCCATTGCTCTCCTCCGTGCCTGCCTTCCCCTGGTCAGCGACTTGGCAATCTTCTGTTCTTTAACAAGGCAAGACAGCAAACAGTTCAATAACTGTAACCCTGGGGGGGGGGCATTTTTAACCCTCTTCGCGACCTGGCAATCCATCCCATGTACAGACCTGCGCTGGAGCACCACTGGCCCTGCTGCTGCCCAGCCCTGGCCATGCCAGGAGTCCCTGCACAGCCTGGGCCTTTCTCCATGGCTGCAGCTGAGTTGATCAGCCAGGCGTTTCCAGGAGCACGCTTCCTGCCTGACCACCCTGCTCACCAGAGCCCTGGGGGAAGCAGCGCAGGCAGCACCACGTGCTCCTCGCAGCTAAGAAGGGCTCCTACGCAGCGTACTGCAAGTTGTAGCCATCAAGGAATGCAAAGCTGTGTGAGGGTGATGCTCTCCTCAGCTGCAATCCTACATCACTGGTGCAGTCACTGGAACCAAATTTTTTCCACCAGATAACTGCCTACATAATTTTAAGAGTTGGAGACCATTAACAATGCACTCCCACCCCACTCTGGGAAACATCATTGTTTGGAGGTGGTGTGCCCGCTCATAGAATCCCAGAATCCCAGCATGCTTGGGTTGGCAGGGACCCCAAACCTCCCCAGTCCCACCCCTACCACGGGCTGGGTGCCCCCCAGCTTAGGCTCCCAGGGCCCAGCCATGGCCTGGGGCACCTCCAGGGATAGGGCACCCCCAGCTCCAGACAGAGCCAGCGCCTCAGTGCCTCTGGGGAAAGAAATCCTCCCCACCATCTCAGCTCAGTCTTCCCTCTTTTAGTTTCAAGCCAGAACTCAGACTCCTGCTCTGGGTCCTTCCTGCTGCTTCTCAACGTCTCCAGCAGAGCAGACACAATAAAACATGAAGGCACCTTCTGGGGAGACCAAGAATCTTGGAGTGATCACAATGTACGCGTAAGGCTGATGGAAGCGAGCTGCTTGGATTCTTAGCAGCCTACTAGGCATGACTGCATTTGCTAATGATGCAATTTACTATACAGTATTGTTCAATGCTTAGGTTTGGAATTTCTACATGAAAACACTTTCTTATTTCCAAGTAAATGGATTACATCGGTATGTAATACGAGTTCTAGTACACTATCTTCCCTCTATAAATAATCACATTACACTTACATTTACCCTAAAACGATGCTATATTACTAGTGATTTCAAAGATAGCAAATTGTTTTTCTTTGCAGAATGACAGTGAATTTCATATTGCAACAGCAAATGTTTTCCTGTAACATGATCCATGAAAGGCCCAATCCAATTTCTAGGGTGCACAAAGAGCTTCTTCCAGCTGAAACTGCAGAAATACAGCGCACTGCTCAATCAGCTCAGCATCACAAGAGCCCTTCTCTTCTTCAGTCTTTCTCAGGAAATTGAAAATGATGTTGAGTATTACACTGACTTGCTTTTGTCTCGTGGCAGAGATTACAATAAACAATATAATTTTCTTTAGCAAATAACTGCAGAACTGTAGAGCGGTTTCAGTTGGAAGGGACCTGGAAAGGCCACCTGGTGCCACCGCCTGCATGGAGCAGGGACACCCACAGCTCCATGGGGTGCTCAGAGCCGTCCCCTGCCCTGGGATGTCTGCAGGGACCACCAATATGCTCAGACCTGGGCACATTCCCAAGCCTCCTGCTGCAGGACCCCCAACCCTGCTGTGATTCTGTGAAGAACAGACAAATTTGCTCTGAAGATTTCTTTTTCCTTTGTACAGAGTACAATTAGAACGTTGCCTGAGCAAGATTTGCCTTTGGCATTTTTAAGCAGTTTCATTACGTCTCAAGGAAATGCAAAGGGGCAAGTGCACCAGCAGCTCGTCACCCCCAAGCTCCTGGGCCTGTGAAAGCAGACTGGGGCTGGCATCCCACACCAGGCCCGTGCAAATCTGTGAGAGCAAAAGGGTCCCGCTCAGATCTGCAGCCAGCTTTGGGCCAGGTCCCCCATCAGCTGTCACCGGCAAAGCAAGCGGCAGCAGAGGTGGAACAGCAGTTCTGTTCTTCCTGATGTAAATGTAATACATCAATGTGAAGACAGACATCAGCGCCAACATCAGAAATGACAACTGACAGAAGTAACAGAGTCAGAAGGCTCTTCAACATGACTGTGTGATGGCCCCTCCGGCTGAATTACGATGCACTGTGCAGGAACTTTGATGCAATTGCATCTTATCATCAGCACAGGGCTCTCTCTACAGCAGATGATTTATTGTATGTCAGGGCAACCCTATCATCTGCTAATGGGACGACTTCCAGAGAAAGAACATAATTAAAACAGAATAGGAATTGCTGCATGTTTTAAAACAAACCCTGAAAGCACATAACCTCATTTTAGTTATATTTAACAATAAGAATTAAAAAAAAAACCCACTAATATTGCAAAAAGAAGTGAATAACGTGCCTGAGCACAAACATTTTTCAGGCTATTCAGCACCAAAATGAAAATGCCCATGGAAGCAGGGAGGCAGCGTGGGAGCACAGACCTCCAGCTGCAATGGGAATACTTCAGGCACGGGGTTCTGGTGCTATCCCGGCAGCTGCTGTGGGATGTCCCAGTCCCACTAACAAAAAAAAGTAACAGGATAACTACATTCGAGTTTGAAGTGAAAATCCTCAAGTATTTTACGTGTCATGGGCTATGAGCTGCAGCCTAACACTCGTACATTTAAGCAAGCATTGAGGCCGTGCTTCTTTAGCAAAAGGTCAATATCTAAAGCTCCAGCCACGAACCTCTGCATTCTGCCGTTGTTTCGGGGCACAAAGCAAGATGTCAGGAAATCTTTACATGTTATAGAAGAGAATTTAAAATTCAAAACGGCTGCAGAAATCACGTAGCGGCTGGGGGGATATGTGCTCTGCTGACAGAGAAATAAACACTGCGGGGCTCTCTGGTGACAGGTCAAACTTCTGAGGAATTGGGATCATCACGACCAAGTCTGAGAGGCTGCTGTGCTGTCAAGCCAAATCCTGCTTGTTTGTTTTATGACGAATGCCCTTGACTTTCACGGGACTAATTACCCAAGTACCGCCAACGTGAACTGGTTCCTCCCTGTCCAGAGATTTATTCTAGCAGTTAAATGAAGACAGGGCTAATGACAGGGTTCCCAGCATCCAACACCTGCTAAATGATGATCGTGCCATACATCAGACCCCGTGCAGGATCAGAGTGCTGGTCCCAGGGCTGTGCCCGTTTGGGCACGGCTGCAGTGAGCAGCTCTGGGCCGGGCTGACATTGCCCAGCTTGACCCATATGACATAATTTTCTGGAGGGGGATATCCCGATGAGAATAAAAAATAAGAAGACAAACCCTGGCAACACAGAAAAAGACGGAACGTATTTGGGCCTTATCAATTTTGACAATGTCCTTTGGAATAGAGGGAAAAGAAGAAGGAAGCAAAGTTAGCCCTCCGAGAGTATGCCAGGGAAATCCAGCCAAGGTGACATCGCATTCCTCATACACAAAAAGACAGTGAAAGAGGCACCAACCAAAGACTACTTGGATGCAGAGAACACTGGGTAAGTGTTACTCTTGAGTCTATGAACAAGTTTCTGGGGTCTTGGAGTTTGCTGTATGTGGAATTCCAACTTCTCAATCATTAGAAGGAACAATCATAACAGCACATGAAAAATATCTGCTTCTATGTGAAGGTTCTAAGGGGGGCCCATTATTGTAAGACCCATGGATTTCAATAAAAGTATACTTAAATACTTTTACACTGAATATCAACTTTAATATTAAGCTTACAAATACAAAATAAATACTAAAACTACACGTTTATGACATACTAAGTCTAAATATTTACTTTCCATATTACATATAAATTCCTTAAATACTTTGAGTACTGAGCTCAAAGGATCTGATTTTTCCTTCATAATAACATAAATCCACAGAAACTCTACTGAGGTCCAAAGAACCACCCCCGGTCATAAGGTAAGAAAGGCAGTAGAAAAGAGAATACTATTATCTTCAATATAACCACTCAGAAAACACAGACGTGCATTGTATTTCCCAATCAAAATGCCCCCATATACAGAACACTGTATCTATACATATTTATTTTATAGATTTATTTCTTTACTGGTTCAAACCAGGAGGCGATTCATGACCAGCCCCTGCAAACAGCCAACCCTACGTGCAGTTACTGGTCAGAAGGTCACATACAACGAGATGTCCCAAAGGCACCGCTTCATTTGAACGGCTTATCTCATTTTCTTCATACTTGGCGAGGGTAGGGGCTTATCTAGCACAGGTTTTTCAGCCTGCTTCTTGGCGAGGATTTGAAACACACATGGTAATAAAGGTCAAATAAGAGCACAGCAGTAGAGCTGCCTGCAGATGCCCCTGAGCTGGCAGCTCGGCTGCAGATTTGCCTGCAGCACCAGCGGGCTGACCAAACACGTGGGAACCACAAAGCCAGCGAAAGAAAATCACTTCAATGGAGATAAAGCTTTTATCCCATCCCTTTGAAATACATACGTACCCTGATGGTGGCTTTTTAAATTCAAAACAAGTAACAGTTGCAACTGCTAATATAAACATGCATTCTATTTGTGGGAAATAAGATATTTTTAAAAATCATGGAGTTGGATGAAGAGCAGACACCTCAAGAATGTCTCTCACGGCATCTCGGTGCAGTTACCCATACAGAACACAATAATGGTAATTCCCTTTGCACTAATCAGTACCAGAGTTTAGGTTCCCAGCATTACATATAGGAAAGCAAACATCAGAACTTACTTATTTCTCTTAATTTTGATGCTAAGATCATCATTTTCATCTCCTGGACAAGAGCTAACACTCTTATCTGCTAAAAAGAAATAAAGAGAGCAGTTAGGTTTGCACTAGATGAACAGGAAGACAAATTCCACAGAATAACTTTTCATTCCTTGCTCTTTGCTCCGACTCAGCTATTTACTGCTTTCCTCTCTGCACAGAGTATTTGAAACTTATAAACTCATTTCATGTTCCTCTTCCTTGCCCAAGTCCAATCTTTACCTTTGAAGCTAATAGAAATTTGGACATTCCAAGCTTCTGTGTAAGAACCTTGTTCTTCACTCCCTTTCTTTCCCTATTTGAGGGAAATTACTTGGATATTAGTGGGCTTTCAGCAAACATTACTATGTATCCCAAGTGCATGCACACAGCACGTGCTAAATCACTGCAGGAGGAAGGATGCCAGCTTAACACCGCAGCCTATGAGGACCGGAGGCAGAACATCAGGAGCAGATACACAGCAAGCAAAAAATGCTTAGATATTTACTAGCTATAACCTAAAATAATAAGAACAAGAAGTGAAAGGTGTTCTAAAATAAGGAGAGCTTGATCTCAACATTCCTCAGCAGATGGAAGCGTTAAGAATACACATAGCAATTTAATCACGTTTTAAATATACACAAATTCAGTGTAACTATTACCTTCTCTTGCTGAATTCTTCTTTGAGACATCCCGTTCAAAGTACAAAGAAACAAGAAAAACAATCCATAGACCTAGATGGCGGAATGCAGCTCAACCGCAATATTCTAAAGCTACAGGAGCTGCAGGGATCTCAGCTTTAATGAATTCTGAAGGCAACGATAGGAAAGAAGAGAGCACTTGGTGCTGCTCCCAAAGACAGTGCAAGGTGCAGATGGCGCCCGGCTCCACACCAACTGTGCACACACACATCTGCTCCCACCAAGCCAAGGTTTCCACAAGACAAGAGAAAAGCCCACTAATGATGAAAGGCAATCCCGTGAAGCTCTCAAGCCACCTGAGGCCAAATTCCATGTGTAGCCATCTTCAGAACAAATCTACCACAGCTCTCTGAAAAGCGGGCTGCCTCATTTCCTTCTGTGATAAATAACACGTTTATAAAACCCAGCTTTCAACAGCCATGCAACTGCCAGATAAAAGAAACCTGCTGCAATCCACCCAAGTTCTATCCGCCCATTCCTGACCTATCTCGAGTTCTCCCAGCGAACAGTCAGAGCTCCCCTAAATCCTCCCCGCTCTGCTGGCAGCACCGCTGCCTCGAATGAATGGAACGAGATTCGAGTCAGCGGCATCACGGAGCACCTCAGCGCAAAGGACAACAGTGCGAGATGACAAACAGCGCCCGCACCCTCACCCAGGAACTGCAGCACAGCGCAGTGCTAAGGCCGGCAGCCGCCTCGGAGAGGGAGAGAGGCAACCGAGCACAACCTCGAGTCATTAAGTGAAAGCGCTGAGGAAGAATATTACTTGACAGTAATCTCTCCGTGAAATCACGAAGCGGAGCGCCGCCACAGTCTGATGGTCTGCCAGGCTCGGCGCCGATTAATTAAATCATTCGCCTAATCCCAGCCATGTAATGAATTTCGCTTCGTTTTCCGGAACGAAAAGGAAACATCCCCATTTAGCAGGTGCGCCACGGCGCTGCCAAGCCATTGGCAACACACCGACACCTGACCCGCGGTTCTGCAGAGCCCCGGTGCAAGCAGACCGCGTGTAAGAGGGAGCTGGGCGATGCTGAGCAGGCTGCTCGTTGCTGCCTGAATGCTTTAACGAACGGTTCAAAAGCATCTGTGGGAAAAGAGTAGGCTAACTCATCCCTAATTCTGAACAGAGGTCACACCGAGTATGAATCAACATGCAAATTTCCGCAATTAAAATGCCAGTTTTCTTTTCTTCGTCTGAAATGAACAAGACTTCCTGACCCGAAAACCCAGGCAATCAATTTTCAGAAACCTGTCAAGAAAATGCACTTTTCCAACTTCAGTCTTTTTCTCTGTTTTCCCATCCACTCCCGCCGCCTTGCCTTGCCCACGCCCGCCTTCAGGTGTGATGATGAGTACCACACTCGTGGGCCTACGTCCCGAATCCCACCCCTGGGTCTGAAGAACTGGATTTTCCTTTCAGGAATTATCACTGACTGCTTCCTACCACCCTCGCTTCCGGGCTTCCTCTGCATTTACACGGATGGAAATGTTGGTAACTGTGATGGAGCAGATGGCTGGAGGGGTCAGGCTGTACCGAGCTGCTGGGATGGGCTGGGGATGCTGCAGCCAAGGGCAGGTCTGCTTCACAGCTCTGCCACAGCCAGCCCCATGGAGGCAGCGTCATGGGCAAATGAGCAATGTTTCATTTACGCCTGAATTACAAATGCACTTGATCTTTCAGTGGAACGATGCGCAGATAACCTGTAATGCCCCGTGAATAATTATGCCTGTTCACTTCTTCGTGACTTTGATTTAAGAACTCTAATTAAAACTCAGCAGCGGCAACTAAGCTAAACCCATTTGGCAGCCATTGTTGCAAACACACAGCTCATTTGTGTTATTTATTTAATCAGATTACAAGCTAAGAGAAATGGTAACAAATAATTTCTTTCACCTTGGCAGCTAATGTGTACTAATTATAACCTGATTGCCTCAAATACCGAGCAACCGCGAGTCCCAGTTATATCAAGGAAGATGAAGACTATTAGCAGCAATGAAAACCACGGTCATAAAGAAATAGGTGCATGAATCAAATCCTGGTGGAACATACAGATGATAAAGGACAGGAGTGAAGTGGCACCTATCAGCAGCACCTCAGTAATTCCTTAGAGAATACGAACAATAACCCTTGCTTTTGTCTTTGGCCACCACACTCCCTCGTCAGTAATTAATCAATCTTTCAATATATCTTGTCATGAAAAGCATATGTTATTTTTCTCCTGAAGAATGAACTTCAGCAGCTACGCTTGGGAATTACTAGATATAGAGCTAAAGTTATTGAAATCATACAGAAAAAAAACGATGCAGATTTCAAGCCCTTGACAATTTAAATCAATGATGAAAAAATGTAATGATGTTATATATTAAGGGGGACAGGAATAGAAAACCACTCTTTGTGGTACTTCTTCAGTAACTTTCTGCTACTAACGATGACATAAATAGTAGTTATCGCTCACACCCTCACAGCTTGTGCTGCAGTAGTTAGTTGGAAGCCCTGCCTCTGGATCAGCACCCATGCTATTGCTCCCAACAGCGCGAGTATCCAAGACAGGTGACTTCCTCAGCCACGTAGTGCTATCTGATTTTTAGTTACAAGAACTATGTTTTGAAGGAATGACAGAACTCTCATTTTCCCCCCTCTGTATTTCTAGACCTCACCACCCATCAGCTGAAGGAGGTTCTCCAGTGAGCCTGCTGTAAAGCACGACGCTCACAGGTCCACCAGCACCGACCAGGACCAGCAATGCTTCCAATGGTTGGATGTCCTCCCGCAATGGCAGACCTTATTGGCACAGCTCAGACATGAAAGCCAACATGAAGCCTTAGAGAACAGAGGAAGCACCAAGACTGCATGGAACAGCTCCCAGTAACAGCGTTAGGGGAGCCAACAACAACTGCTGGAACAAGATGTTTGGAGAACTGTGGTGGGACACTGTGGGGCCTCCAGAACATGGGTGAGCACAGGTACTGGGTACTGCTGGATTGCTCACCGGTGGGAACAACATATAGACTGGGCAACTAGGCAACAGAGAGCAGAGCAGATAGATGGTACGACAAGGGGCATGGGATGAGGGAACTGCCTCTGCAAACTGGCCACGTTGTAGAGGAACAGCCAGCAAACTCCAGCTCGTCAGCAGGCCAGGCTGTTCCTTTAGATTGTGCTTTGAACCACTTAGCATCTATTACTGCAGATCAGCATGCTATGCGTTAGCCAGTGCCACAAATTTCCCCTTCAAGAGTACAGTGCTTAAAAGGGGACTGGTAGATCTATGTTGAGACTGAAGCACCCAAGTTTCCATCAAACCTTTTAGCAGTCATTAGAGATTTACTACTGGGAGCTTTTCCCCCCCTACAACTTGGTTGAATAATCATTAACTACAGAGTATCTGCTCCTGTGCAATAGCTAAGTAATGCATTGGTAATGCGTTCATAATGTACATCTTGGAAATAAGAGTAATAAAACATACTGTCTTCCGAGATGTACGTTATACATCACAGATTCCTCCAGCACAAGAAGCCACCCGGTTCTTTATTGCCAGTAACGAGCACGCTCTGTCCCCTAGCTCCCCATCGGGGTGAAAATAAATATTTTGTAATAAACATCAATTTTCTCGAGGAAAGCCACTGAATCATGGTTATCCCATTTGCACTGAGCACGGAGACCTAGCACGGGTAAGCGCTTGGCTTGGCACAGAGGCACGGTCGCGGCGCGTTAGTTACTTGCTGCGGCATCCAGCTTGCGCTTGTGCGGCGGGTCCTCGAGGATCCTGTTAATGTCGCCGCGGTGCCTCAGGTCCACCGGCTTCTCCCACACCGACAGCTGCATTGTAGGGTTGAAGAAGAAGACCCGGTCATCTCCAGTCCAGACTACACACCTAGTCCAAGTGATAAACTATGCTTAGATCATGCCAAATACACTTGTGACCAAGCAATTAACTCCGAGCTTAATTCTTGTATCTCGTTGTTTGCTGAGCGTGAGTGAGACTCAGAGTGGCACCTGCACAAGGCTCCGCTACCCCGTGCAGGTCCTTGGGCTGGGTGACTCCCTCCACATAACACAAATTGTCTAGAGACCCCACAGAAGCAGGAGGGGAACTACTCTATCATGGTAGGGAAGAGAGCAAGGGGAGGAGGAACACAGTGATGTTCACACTGAAAGAAGCCACTGGAGAACACGTTTCATATTTTAAAGTGCAACTTGGTCACGGGCAGCTGCACTGGGGAGTGCTCGTGGCAGCAGCACAAACCCACAGCAGAGAGCCAGGGGGGCTCTGGATCCAGTCCAAAACCAAGGCCAAGTCACTAGGTGTGCATGCCAGTTTTTCGGCCTGTTCAGTTCAAGCAGTTGTCTCTGCATGACAGCACTATTTGCACTGAGGGTCATTATAAAACAGGTAAAGTCATAAGAAAATAAGTCCCGCACCACCTTGGTGTACATTCAGAACAACTCGGATTTACTTCACTGAATCTATATGTAAATAAACTAGCAGAATATTGACCCAAAACCTGCACTTTATGAATGGCAAAGAAAACTAATAAGCAGCTTATATTCACTCTGACTTGCTCAGACACAGACACATACACACTGATAGATGTGGCACTGTGGGCATGGCAGAGGTGTGCTGGGGTTGGACTTGGGGATCTCAGAGAGATTTTCCAGCCTTAATGATTCTGTGATGGGAAAACACTGTCTCTGATACATGAACCTGTCCTGGAAAGGACAAATCTTGCCAGCAGAAGCTTTGACGGTCCATTGTTATTAAGAGAAGGGAGCAGAAGTGGTTAAAAAAAATCTGGTCTGGATAGAAGACTACAAATGTGACAAATGGTCCATCCCTGCAGAGCGCTGTAAGAGGGTGACCCAGCGTTTCCCATTAACCACAAGTAAGACATCACCACTCACCTTGCTCATACACTAAATTGAACCCAAGGAACTCGTGTGAGATAGCCTGCTCCCAGCTCTGCACACAGCACGACGAAACGCCCGCACCGTGCACGCGAGCACAGAACCAGCTGCACCAAGTCAGCTGATGGCTTCACTTCTATTTGCAGTATGAATTCAGCAACACAATTAATTAGTAATTCCCAGCTTATTTTAATACACAGACATGCTGGCTCAAAAAACATCCTCTCAAACCTCTCATACTTTATAGGGCAAGGATGGGGTATATTCACTTCTTACTTTGTGTCTCAGAGCTACAGGCCGTGAACTGTAATTGCAGCACTGGCCCCGAGTCTCCTCTGCATGAAATAGCAAGAGGGATTTGTAAAGGAACATTTCCAAATCAAGACTCCGCACTCCCATAAATACCATGGTTGTCCCAGAGGGAAGGGAAAAAGCCCTTGGCATTTAGGTGAAGAGGACAGATTCAGCTGATGGATGTAAGCAGGCTGTTGTTGCCCTTTTATTAAATATCAGAACTGCGGTCAGGGCACAGGCCCAATCCCGAGCAGGAGCAAATGCCTGCTTTGAAATGTCCCTCACTGTAATTCATATTATTAGCAAGCAGGCACACTGCAGAATTAGTACCGCGAGGGGAATCGGCTGCATGGAAATGCTGGGAAGCTCAAATCCAGCATCCTGCCTGGGAGCAGCAATGCCACCCCACGCAGGTGGGACGGCCAAAGCTATTACTTGACTTGAGATTGCAAGCAGTGCTTTTGGAAACGCGTGCTTCCCCCCTGCTGACACGCTGCTGTGCTCAGTGCTCCTCTGACCGCTGGCACGGATTCTGGCGGTGCTCTCTAACCACTGAGCATCGCCAGGTCTGTGTGCAGCCACCCCACTGAGAAACTCCGGGTCCCTTGTGACACCTCTTTGCCTCTTCTGTGACTAATATCACTTGACATTTAATTTAAAATTAATGCCCCTTTCCCCACGTAACATGTCACCTATTCCTCCTTGGTACAATGACAGTTTCAATTATGCATGGGGGACGTGTGATATTTTGTTTCAGTCACAGAGCATAAACTGGAAATTCAGACATTGCTATGCTCATTTTTCCCTTATGGAAACTGTGGTTTAAGCATGAGTAAGGGAACGAGATGATTATATAAATATTTATTTTGTTTCATAAGGTAGAAAGGTTTGGCCATTAAAAGAATGATCTAGCTACTCCTGACAGGCCCGTTTCCTCCCATTTGTCTTGATTTCTATGTTACTTTGATGTCTGGAGATCCGAAGGCTTTCGATCCCATCGCTGATCTTTTGGGGCTGAACCTACTCTCCAAGTCTCCTCAATAACTGATTTTCTCTGACTCAGCAACAGGCAGCAGTTAAGTCTACACTGCCAATATTACGAGGGAAACAGGGAAGGGAGAGAAAATAGGAAGACAGAGAGGATGTCCAGGGGCACACAGGCAGTGCACGTGTAAGGCACAGGTGTGGGTGAAGCACTGGTGATAAGCTGGGCAGAAGGCTCCTCTTCATGCTGCCACTGGAGCCCCTTCTGACTCTACTCTCCCTCTCCTATAAGCCTTCCTCCCACGTCACTTCTCCCTTTGCATGGCCACAGACTCTTGAAACCACCTCCTCTCCCTCCCTCGCCCCACTCAGACCCTACCAGCGCTCTGAACTCCAGCCTTGCCTTTGGTCCTGCTAAGGACAGCAGATACACGCAGCACATAAAGCAAAGCATGCAGAGCAACCTCTGCAGTGCTGCTAACAGCACTATCTGAAGGCAGCAGATGAGCTAGGACTCCTGCTGGTTCCCACTCTGCCTGTAAACCCACAATTCTTTCCTCTGCATTCTCCCCTCTCTAGATCACCCCTGGTGATCTGACAGCTCTCTAGTAACCCAAAGGCCAGGGGCTGGAGGACGAGAGACAATTCCCATGTGTTCACTGTTTTACCAAATGCACTCCATATCCAGCGTTTATGGATATCGATCTCAACTTTAAAATTTAACTCTTCTGTTGAAAAACCGGTCAGTCTTAGTGGTGGCAATAATGGCAATTCATTTATAACCATCCCATGTTGCTTTTCTGGGTAAGGATAGAGGGTCCAAAAATTCAGTTCCGTGAATTCTTGCACCAAGTGCGCAATGCCCTGCAAGGCTCAGAGGGGTTGGCAGCACCTAAAGCTGAAAACTCACCTTTTGATTTGTTTTAAGTGGGACAATCTCCAGCCCCACTGAGATCTCTTGCTCCTGCTCCAGCATGACACCCCAGCATAAGCTTGGTGAGGTCACAACGACCATGGGGCTCGCAGAAGCATGGAGCCAACCTACGGGGCTGAAGGAAATTCAGGATTTGTTGAACCTGTGCTGCATATCTTGTTTCAGAGTACAAAACAACCAGAAGAAAAAGTAAATTCTGATTTAACACCCTGCAGGTATGCTCCGTGTTTCATTGTGCCACTGGGCAGATGAGGATATCACCTCAGAACAGGGCACAGCTGCTGGCATTAGGACTACACCATTTCCCACTGGTCGCAAGGATGAGTTTTCAATGCCTTATTTTTCATCTGAATACTCACTGGGTCACCAGACAGTCCTCTGGAGACTCAGAAACTTAAGATTTCTCCTGAGAGATTCCAGCATCTCTAGTTTGATGCTGAAAGTGCTGCCCATGAACCACCCAGCAGCCACTGCTGCAGGAGATGCAGTGCTGCCTCCTGGGCTGTAACAGCTCCCCTGCACTATACCCTGTAGCAACAACCACCAGAAAGAGAAATGATTAATTTAAATGCCACTTATGATGCCAAGATTAAATATGACATCAGACTGTACTTACTCCATCGGTTTGTAGAACGGCATAAAATAATAACAAGAAATAATGGCTGGTATTTATATGGAGTGCTTTGGCTGAAGATCCCACAGACATCAGTCACTGAGTATAAACTGATTATTCCACATCATATGGGTACAGTAGGTGAAAAATCCTTCTTGCCAACCATTCAGGACCGAAAATGAAAAGCAATTTCTAACTATTTAAAGACCACAAGAGCTTCAGTTACTCAGCACGTAGTTCAGTGAATGCAAATGTGGCCAGGACACCTACGGCATGAGACACAACCTTCCACAGATTTTCAGATATAACCCGAAAGCAACACCAATCCTGCAAGACTAAGAGACCACTACTGCACCGAAATAAGGAGGAGACGAAGAGAATCTGGCCCTATAAACAAGAACATCTCTTACAGGTCTTGCATTTCTTCCTTGACCTATCCAAGTGCCATTCAAACCAGATCCTCAATACGTGTGAGCTCCAGCTAAGGAGCACTGTGTTGCAGAACACCAGCAGCAAAGCACCCACGCGATCAGAAGGAAAAAGCATCGGGCATGTTCTGCCAGAAGCAGTTTCTGGCTGAGCTGAGCTGGGCTCCTGGCAGCAGCACACTGCTCTTACCTCCCGGAGCCCAGGCAGGCGGTCGCACCGTTTGCAGCGACGTCCTCTCAGTTTCGCTAACTACATGATTAATGAGGGAAAGCTAGCGTGGAAGCTGGGAAAGGAACACAGCGCTGCTGCTTAACATCCAGGGTAGTGTATTTTCCCCACGTAGAGACCACTAACGCATGTTTGGCGAGAGAAACAGCACTGATGAATGACTTTTATTAGCTCTAATTGCATTTGCTTACCATGGAGATCCTGGCACCGGAGTGGATGCCACGGGCTTGTTGCCATTTGAAGTACTGTCATCCTCATTCACTAGTTTAAAAGAATGATCCTTGAAAGAGAGAGAGAGAGAGAGAGATTAGTCAACAAATAAAGCCGATGCGTAAGTCTGTTATTGTCTTACAAATCGCTCCCTTAAACTTGAAGTGGATTACCCACGCCGCCATTGTACCCCTAGCAGCTTTATGGACGACCACGGGCTTTGGGAATAGTCCGAACAAACGGGACAGAATCAGTGTGTCCCATTTTTAGCAACACAAATGAAAAACCACTCGCTGCTTGCTTGTGCGTACTTTTCTTTTGCAAAGACATAACACTAGCAATCCCCCGTGCAGGGGGGGTCCCACGTGCGGATGCAGCACTGCTCTTGCCCTGTGACACAGGCACAGAAGCAATGTGTTGGCGTGGCACAGCTGACAGGTACGGGCTGCGAGCTTTTCACGGCTAGAGAACAGCTATTTACTGGTGCGGCTCATGGGAACAAACCGTGAGGAGGAGGCGTGGGAGGAAGGCAGCGATCCAGCTCAGTGCGGCATCAAGGAGCGACAAAAATGCACTTAATTAAAAAATAATAAAGCGCACGTACAGAGGTCTTCCTTCGGAAAGTACTTTGCTGCTTCAAGCACTGAGGACGTGCCCCAGTGCCAGCACAGCTGCAGACGTGGGGAAGGCCTGCAGAGCCTACAGAAAGCAGCGTGGCAGGAAGGTAAAAAGCAAAGGGTGGTTTGGGCAGACCGCCCTCCATGCTCCTCCTTGGGACAGAGCTCCCGAGGCAGGCGTGCAGGGCAGCTGGGTGCCCGCTGCAGTCAGCCCCATGCTCCCCGGCAGTGCTCCGTGCTGACAGAGCTCTGTGGCACGATTAAACAGAGAGCATTTTAAAACAGACTTTAAGAACGATCCCGCCAAGCTCCCGGGCACAGAGCTCTGCACCGGCTCTGATTTGTGCCGTTCCGTGTCATGCAATGGTTTCGAAGGGAAGAAGGGAACGCACAGCAGACCTTGTCGCCGTCCCTCTCCGCAGAGGCGCTCCTCCTGTCGGCGTGCAGGATCAGGGCTGGGGGGCAGGAGGCTCGGCTGCGTTCTCTGCCGTTATCTGCAGGGGAAGCATTGCCCTGGTTACGTGCAGGAACGCTGGAGCCGCTCCCACCTGCAGGCCCGGGCTGCTCGGCCATGGGGCCCCAGGCTCAGCCCCATCTCCCAGCCATGCACACAGCTGATGAGGAGCGCAGTGCTCCCGGCAGCACACCTTGTTGCAGTGGCACTCGTCCTTCAGAGAGAGCTCTGCCCGCGCTGAGCGTTTTCTCTTTCCCCAACACAAAACCTGCTTTTTTAGGGCCGTGTCAGACAGCACTGCCAGCTGCCTTGCAGGCCCCAGCTGCATTCTTCAGAAGCTTTGGAAATGGATTTTCCCATCTCTTTGCTAAATCATCACCGGGTCGCTAGACAGAGTGAGAAGAATGGTGGTGGGGACAGCAGCACGTGAGGTGAAAAACCCAAACCAGGCTCAATGATTTCCGTTTAAAGGATCAAAATGAGGCACTCTCAAAATACACTCTTTTCCCAATCAATTGCACCTCCCATACACTAACTGCACTTGCACTGTCAGTGCTGCCTGAGACAGGCGTTTGTGCAGCCAAACCCCAAGAAAAAGCCAGGTCGTGCTCAGGAAAAGGGAAAATAGAGCAATGTAGGAGGAGGAGAGGAGGTCGCAGGGAGGGGAATGGGGACACTGTGTCATTCAGGTGTCCCCTGTGCTCCTCTGCCACTGGGTCCTGGGGACAGACAGCAGTGGGACGGACACAGGACAGACACAGGATGGATGGACGCAGGATGGATGCAGGACGGATGTAGGACAGATGCAGGATGGATGGACGCAGGACAGACATAGGATGCATGCAGGATGGATAGGTGCAGGATGGATGCAGGACAGACACAAGACACCAGCAGAACATCCTTCCCAAGGGACAGCCCTGCTGCCTCCAGGGAGGCTAGCACAGTGCAGGGACACGTCCTGCAGAGCCTGCAAGCCGGAGGCACTGCCATGCGCTGGCTTCGCTTCTGTAGCAATTGCCACAGAAGCTCTTAATTGCACATGAGCTCTTAATTGCTTTTTAATTGGAAGCAGTTGTAAGAACAAGTTCTTCCCCTTTACAAAGCAGTTGTCCGCATCTGAAATGCTAAATGCTAAAAGCGCTTCCACTACAAAATGTCTGCGTCTGGAGAACAGAGAGGCCATAATGAACAGAAGGAAAGGCAAAAGGCAGCAGGTATCAGACAGACCAATCAGGGAAAAGTGGCTTTTACAGTAAGAAATCATTCAAAAGACAATCTTATAACTTCTTATTATATCTTACAGCTTCTTATTTCCTTCTCTTGTCCTTCCACTTCTCCTGAAGTGCGCACTTGGGCATCTGAGCCAAGTTTCCTCCAGTCACCCAACTAAAACTTGGGTTCAGAGAAACTATTTGCAAGTGGAGCTTTTCCAGAGCTGCGTCTTACAAAGTCAATTCACACATAAAATGCTATCCCATTAATTTGAAAATTATTCAGACAACAGAGCAGACACAGCTGCCACAGCAACTGCACCACGGGAAGGGCTGGAACCTCTCAAGGGCTTGACTCCGATTCACCACTGACTGTATCACAATGATAAACACGTAAATAGATGTCATTTTTCCCAAAAGATGAACTACTCCATTTTATATAGGTAGCGAGGAGGAGGATTTCCAAATCAAACCAACTAATTTCCACATTAAAAGAACGAGGAGAAGGGAGCAGCTAGTATGTATAAAGAGGACATCTCAACGCACCCCCTCTGCACCAGACCTCTGATACACACTATAGGACAAGCTCAGCCCGTGCTGCAGCCAAGCAACACCCAAGCTCAGCCTGTTGCAAGCTGTGTCCCTCCTGCTGAGCTCCCCAGCGGTCACAGCATCTTTCTTTTCGTAAGGAAACCACATTTAACCTCACTTCCAGCTCTGCCCCTTTCTCTTCCTATCCAGTTCTCTAATCCTAGAAAAAATAAGCTGGTTTAATGCCTTTATTGGTCTTCATTACCAAGCCGACTAAGAAGACAAGAGCTCTCATTCACCCACATGCAATGTATGCACACATGAAGAACAAGAAAACACATTTCCCAAGCTGGCATCATTTCCTAACCTACCTACGATAATAAAAACATACTAATGTCAACGGGTAGATTTAAAGAAACGGTTGCACACGTGAAATTCGGCAGAAGCTGAAACACTGACAGCTCAGGTAGCGCTGGCCTGCTGCAAAGGCAGGTAGCACAGGGGTGGCCCTACTGCTGCTCCTGCTGCTCTCACCCTGCTGTCTGCAGCTGCAGGTAACCTCCAGCACAAAGCACAGGGGCAGCTGCACTGACTGAGCTGGAGCTGCGGAGCAGCTCTCGCTCCCTGGCCTGACACGGCTTCCCTGCAGAGATGCTCTGTGCTGCCAGTGCCCGAGGCAACCTCTCATTTCTCCTCCTTTGAAAAGCTCTCACATCGTCTGAGCAGTGATCTGGAGCCTCACAGAGGGACGTGGGTGTCGTACCCCTGCTTGAAATAGAGCGCGGTCAGCGAAGCGCATCTCTCCGAGCTTCTACAGCACCGCTCATTAAGCATTCACACCTGACACGGACTTTCCCAACGTTCTGAATGTATATGAAATAAAATGGAAATAAAAAAAAAAAAATCTAAAAAAAGAAAAATGGGGGAGAAGTGCTGAAAGTCACCGTGCACATGGGGAGTCAATTATTTTTTACATCCACAGCAAACGCTGAGATGGTTTTCCAAAACCACAATATCAAGAGGCTGAAGTTCCAAGGCTGCATCCCCCGAGCTGGCTCTGAGCCCCCGGCTGCACTGCAGGCCCTGGGAGCGCTCCCTGGGATGGGGGGGGGGACAGAAGGACAAGGGACTGCTTCTCCAGACAAACTGCAAAGCACCGTGGGCAATCACAGCATCACCCTGCACTGCCAGCTGGTGCACATCATTGCTCGGGTTTCCTCTATTCAGTCAACTTTTTTGCTCCTCTTTAACTTAAGTGCACGAAACACAATGCGGGCAGGCAATTAAGCCGTGTGACCTCTTTCCAACATAATCACACAGCGGTTTTGCCCCCAAACTTTGCAGTGCAATTACCAGTGATGCTCCCAAGCCGTGCCCGCAGTGCTGCTGGAGGCTGGGGGGGGGGGGAGGAAACCTGATGAAAGGGATTTCTCTGAGGCTCCATGGCAAGTAGAGGACATGAATAATTCACGGTATGAAAATGAGAGGTGAAGTAGCAAAATTATCTCACAAATACGGCAGAAGATGTAGGTGTGTGACTGTAAACATGTTATTAAATGCAGAATTTGAGGAGACTGATTCGCTCCACAAAGAGATACAGACAGAGACAGAATTAAACTTTGCCCTGCAAAGGTTTTTAGAGGCCAGACCTCTGCTACTCTCAAAGGCAGTTTAAAGAGGTTTAAAATGTTGACTCTAAATATTGCAAAGAATTGGATTTTCTTCAAGTGCACGCTTCTAAGCCTTCAGTGTTTCGTTATTGCACCGAATGCCTCCGGTCCTGACAGACCTAAAGCATCTACGTTTCGAGGTTAGCCCCCAAGCTATCCCAGCCATCCCTGCTGCAGACATGCGCACTCCTGTGCTCTGCTCCCACAGGCGTGGGTCCCACCTTCAGCCCATCACAACCATGTAATGCAATGGGCATCTCCTGCTCTGCTCCTGCACAGCTCATTTAGCCCTCTGAGGAGTGTCTGCATCTGCTTTGACCCGTTCCTCTGTGAGCTGTCAAAGTCTGGGCTTCCTCCTTACAATATCTCTCTCTGAGCAGTTTGCTGCCTCTACAGCAATCTCTTCCCACTCACTCCGTTATTTTCCTGAAGATTTGTAACAGAAGCCGTAGGACAATGACAGCAAGTTCTTTGTCTGCTGTAGCAAAGTGGGCTCCGTGCCTGGTGCAGAGGTCCCAGACAAGCATCACTCCCAGGCTCCTCAGGCAAACAGCCAGCATGCTCCAGTAGATGACATCTGCCACTACTCTAACAACAGATCTTCTATTTTAAAGGAGACCTACTGCCATACCCAGCACTTCCCCAGCAAATGAGCAAAGCACACGGCACAGCACACCACCCACCCCTCCCAGCACAGACTGCTCCATGCTCCTCTCCCATGCACTGCCCATGGAGCAGCACCAGCACCAGGCACCACACTGCATGCATACCCCTCAGCACTGGGAGCTGCATGTGCGTGCTTCTGCACAGCCTGCTTCTACCTGGGCTTGCTTTCTCCTGCTGGTGAAGCCTCTGCATCTCAAGCTCCCCTCTCCAACCCTTTTGCTGCTCTGCACAGCTGCCCAGGCCACACTGAGCCTCAGTGAATGTCTGTTCACACAATCACAGAACCATTCAGGTTGGAAAAGCCCTCTGAGACCCCCAGCCCCAGCCAACCCCACTGTGCCCACTGCCCACGCCCCTCAGTGCCACATCCCCACCAGTCTGAACCCCTCCAGGGATGAGGACTCCCCAGTCCTGGGCAGCTGTGCCAGTGCCTGGCCGCTCTCTGGAAAAGAAATTATTCCTAAATTCCAAAATATTTCTTGCTGTCACACCTCCCTCTGCTCTTTACATGCAAACGTTATTGAACTTAAATCAAGTTCAAGACGTTGGCCCTGATCTTGAAGGCACCTAGAGGCCCAGGCTCCCACTGTGCACCCAAGCAGAGCTCCGTGCAGGGGCAGCCAGCAGCCCTGCTCCCAGCCAGGAGCGCAGTGTAAGGGGTGCTCTTCCCCTGACCTTAAGGGAAACGTTTTAGTTTCAGCTAGGATTGAATTGGTTTCTTCAGAGTGCTTGGTACAATGCTCGGTTCTGGTTCTAGGAGAAAAACGATGCTGCTAACAGCCCGATGTGGACAGCTGCAGCTGAGCAGCGCTGTACAGCCCAGGCCATCCCAGCCAAGGGCCCAGGGAGCAAATGGAATGAGAACAGCTGACTGAAACCAGCCAAAGGGGCACTCAGGACCACGCAACATGGAGCACAAGGAGTTGTGAAGGGCCGGGAGCTGGAAGCTCACTGGGCATCAGTTGGAGGTAGTGAGCTTGTGCATTGTTTGTTACATACATTCATATAATATAAATATAGTCATAACTCTCATCCTTTTCTCTATCTTTCTAATTAGTTTTCTTTCAACCCACGAGTTCTACTTTGTTTTTTTCCATTCTCCTCCCCATCCCAATGGAGGGGGGGGGTGTGAGCAAGCGAATGACCGTGCAGTGCTGATCCCCCCCAGGTTAAACCACAACAGGAAACAAATCCGATTTGTACTTGGCATTAGATTCTTCCAGCTTCCATCACAAAATAAATGCTTAGTGGAAGCCAGGACTGTTGTACAGTTTATTGCCTCTGTCCCAGACATCCAAAGAAAAATTTAATTTTGTCTGGAGAAAGGAAGACTTTTTTGTGCTATCATGAGCAGAATACAACCACGCTAAGCCTCACTGAACACACAGTTTGTGCCTTCAGAAACAAAGTCAGAAAAAGACTTATCTATATTGCAAAATGAAAGCACGGCTGCAAGGTCCCGCAAAAGACATTTGTTGGGTTGTTATTCCTGCCACGGGCACTGCTAGCACAGCACGGTGGCACAGGCTGCTAAATATGCCATGAAGTGCCCAGCTCATGGGTTTACAAACCCACTGCATGGAGCTGATGCCCACCAGCCTGCCCAGCCCCAGCTCCCTGCCTCCCACCCTGCAGCACCTGGGGAATGATGCCTGAAATCACCGGCATTGCTGGCGTTTCCTCTTAATTGTCACTCTTTCTCTGATTGTTCTTCCATTGGAAATAATGACAGCTCGTCGCAACCCGCAGACAAGAGCGCGATGTCCTCAAAAACGTTAAAGAAAAAACTCGAGTGAAATTGCTGTTTCTCTTTCAGTGTAGTCAGCAGGAAATCAAAGATGAGTATCAGAGGAAGATGAACGTGTTTTCCATTTTCAAGGGAAAGCCAGAAACAAAAATGAAGTTTTTATGCTATTTACATGACTTGTATACATGGAAAAAAATATAATGATTGCTCATCCAAACCACGGGATGGGCTGCGAGCAACCTGCCCCATGGGAGCTGTCCCTGCCTGCAGCAGGGCGGCTGGAACTCGATAATCTTAGAGGTCCCTTCCAACGCAAACCATTCCATGATTCCATGAAACGAGTGAGCTCTCAGCAGCATCACCATTTGATTTTTTCAACCTACTGGCCTAGCCACCAGAAGTCATCTGGACATCAAAGGCTTTGCAGTGTGCAATCCTCATCCAGCAGCACAGTGGAATCAGGAGGGCTGGTGTTTGCCAAGCCCGCCGAAATGGGATAGCAAATACATTTGACATGAAATACATCACCAACCACAACTTTGGCTTCCCACAAGCAACAAAGGGCAGAACAGCGCGACTCCAGCACCGATCCTTGCCTTTCCTTCTGTGCGTTCTTTAAACAGTTCTAATTTTTTTCTTCTCTTGAGCCCAGCATTTGCCATGAAATGCGGCTCGTGATGCGCTCACCTCGGGAGCACACCCGCAGGGATCCTGCCATCACCTCCACCCGAGCCTGCAGCCCCCGCCGTGCAGGAGACAACCTGTCCGGCCCAAACACAGAGTTCCACCCCCCCACCACAGTTCCTGTCTTCACCACAACGGCAGCACCGCAGAATTTCACGTCATTAGGAAAGATATTCCCAATTTTCTACCAAAATCCAAACTCTTTTTGATCCTGATTTGCAAGGAGCGTACGTGATTCCAAGCAAAGCCACGAGACGTCTTCCAGCTTTTGGGAACTGTGCTGGCTCCCTTTAGCAACAGGCACACTTGACATGAGAGTGAGCAACACAGTTTTATCACACAGCGCAGCACACAGCGTCCTCTGAGACATCAACCAAGGAGCTTCATGGAGCACCCACCCAAAAGAAACCACTTTATCACCACAGGTTTGTGAATGCCATTGGCACGGGAAACAGAAAGCCCAAGGACGCTGCAGAAATTGCCTTTTGTGTCACCAGATGCTAAGCTACTGCCAAGTGCCAGACCGAGCCAACACAACCCGAAGCACTCTGAGAACACTCGCAGCTAGCTACTGCAAATGCCAAAATCAGAGCTGGTATTTTAAGCAGCTCCCGTCACTGTGCAGCATGGAAAGCAGGGTTTGGTTGGCAATACAGACACACAACGCATGCCTCAGGGATATCATCAGTCTGGAGAAGCACGTACACACCTGTCAGCGCCTGCTCCACCAAGTTGGTTGCCATGATTGTCACAGCTGGTGCGGCCACAGCAGTCACCCTGGTGACTTGTGCTGGCATCAAAGGACTCAGGCGAGCATCCACTCTCGAAGCTGAACCTGCAATCAAACCACAATGGAATCACGTTTTCTTTCCAGAAGACACAAACGCATTTAAACAAGGCACTTCTTTCAGCCTTATTTCTCAGAGGCCTTGTTCAACCTCCTGTGAACGCTTTGCCCAGCACCCCCTGCATGGTTAGAGCAATGGGGTTTGTGTTTATTTGAGTGAGTGGTCCAGCCTGACCGCCGTGTCCGTTGGTTTTCAGCAAATAAGCAGATATTGCACATTAATACAAATGTGATCCTCAAAGCAAGATTTACAAGGACATCTTAGTGTGCTCAGAAAAGCCATAAACAACAAGATCAGTTTTCTTCATTAAGATTAAATAACACCCATCCATTTCCTGCCATTACTCACCACAAACCACCTGTGTCCCATCCCATCCATGGGAAATATTTTGCCAATAATTTAAAACACCAGCTTCATCCCAGTGAATCACAGCCTTCTCAAAGACAATTCACAAAACAGAAAAGCACTAAACAGCTCAAATGCCTTTTTCACGACAAATCAGCAATCCAGATCTGCTGCTAAATTGACGCTAATTAAACTGCACTACTTAAACCTTGAGGATTTGTGGCTACCGCCGAATTTGAGGTCAAATCTGGAGCATTAGCTTCCCATTAACAGCGCGTTCAGACAGCACGTGCTTTTCCAGAATTAAACGACACATCCCACCACCTCAACTCAGACACAAACTCAGGTGTCCCAACAGCAGGCTCCATCTCCTGCTCACAAGCACCACTCCAAGGCTGAGCTGGCAGAAGAGACGCAGGCCTGGATTGAGGCAGACCGAGAGCAACATCGTATTTCCCAAGTGGGACTCGGGCTGCAGAGTGCTCTGCCCTTTCGTTTCACTGCATACTCTTCTGCCATCAGAGTTCTCATCCACACTTCTCTGTACTGTGCAGGGTTTGGGATCATTTCTGGAACCTTCACTGTCTTTTCTGATTGTGCACTGTCCATTTCCTCACGGATTTTTGTTTCCCACTTCCCAGCTGTCAAAGCAGATTACCAAACCCAGGTCTCACTAACACGGGGAGCACCAATTGCTTCCTGGAATATAACATTTGATTCTACTGTAGCAGAGGACGCTTTGATGCACTTTTTCTTCCTCAGAACTATACTCTCGGTTATCACCCCAGTGAGAATGCAAGAGGTAATTCTGTATGGTGCTGAGATGCCCATCAGCATTGGTGGCAGCAGCAACTGCTCAGCCAGAGCAGCAGTCCCCGATGCACCGAAAAGCCCTGACACATCCAAAGGCCATTTAAATAACAACAGTGATTGTGACCTGGTGGCACTCCAGGGGAAGCCAGCTCTGGTGATTCACGGGCTTCTCCCTTCTCCATTCCAAGCTGCCACCTCAATGGACGTTCTCATACAATCAGTTATGAGTTCCTGAAGCTAGGCTGGAATTTGGGCTACCCCCAGAGTTGTGGGTCTTACCCTCCCAGCAGCTGAAGATGATGTTATAGCACTGTATGTAATTTTATTCATGTTTCCATTTTTCTCATTCCCCTTTTACAACAGCAGAAGATAACAACTCTTGACGTTTTTCCGAAGGCAAAAAAAGGAAAAGGATTATTGCCCCCGAGCAGCTGGATCCGTTCACCAGCCGCTCCAGGGAGCTTGCAGACCCTCACCGCTCACAGGAACACAAAGCACAGCACTATTTCTCTTCAAAGGCATCCTTCAGAACCACCCCTGACCTTCAGGGAGCATGCTGTGCTCCCTGCAGCACCATGCCCACCAGAGCACCTTGAAGTCGGCCACCTCTAAGGAGCCCGCGAGCAGAAGCATCCCTTAAGGCATGCAGACATCGGGCAGCCCACAGCTCCACACATACACCTGGAAGAATGACACGATGCGCTGAGCTATCTCCCTACTGTTGGACATAGAGCACTGCAGATTAGTTCAGCTTTTAGCCATCAAAAGCACGCGGCACGCTGAAGCATGACTCTGCACTGCACGGTCTTAACTGCCTCTTTGCAGTGATTTATTAACACCTGGAGGAAAAATAAAATTATCGGTGCGTCTTTCGACGTGATGGAAGCAATTAGCTCAGAGCTTCCATTCGTATTTGACTCAAGTATATATATAGATATATATACACACACATATAGGTATTTTTAATACATGCAGATCAGGTTCAGTGGCTTAGTTCAATTATAACCTACGCTTGCTAAATAAGCTCAAATGATTTAAGGCAATCATAAACTTTCAGAAATAAATATTTATGCTTTCCAGTACTTTGTGCTCATAAAAAAGCAGCCTTTGCAATAGATGGATTTGGAATACAAATCAACTCGGTGGATTTCACTGAATGTCATAATGCGATATAAGCTTTCAGTATGAACTCCACATAACCTGGGCTGGAATAATACCCAAACACGAGCCATAAAGAACCCAACACGCTCCTGGATGCCATTAAAGCCGAGGAGCACTGACCCGTGAGTTGTGCGTTTGGAAACACCTCTCCATTTTTTAAAATTATTTCAGTGCAAATGCACTTCGCTGTCATTTAGAAAGCCAAGCAGCCTGTGTCTCTATAGATGCAACTGCGACGACACTGCAAGGACAGAGGAGGACTAAGGCAGGGGAGAGCAGCCTGCATACCCAAGGATCCCCTGCGAGAGAGCGGCCCCGGTGCAGCCCCAGCTGCACGTACACCCGTGGGCACAGGGGCAGAAAAGGAAGAGAAAAAGTTGTGAATGTAGGAGGGAAGAGCTCGAAAAAAAGATCACTGGAAGTTTCTCACCGGGAGATTCAAAACGTGACGCCAGGGACGGGGCAGACAGAAGAAGCTATCGCTCTGTGGCGGCTAAGGAGGAGAAGTGGCTCATCCCCAAAGAAAAAGCTGCTTTCCAGCCCTGATTTCTGCAGAATGCAGGCAGTGGTGCTGATGGGATCCCTGCAGTGGACAGACAGGTGGTTAACCCTTTCAATGCCACACAGACTGAAAATCTGGCCCTGCTGATTGCAGGCATAGCAGCTTTGGTGTCGGCTGCATCTCCTGCTCCTCGGTCAGCGCACGACACGGGGAACTGGCCTGACTGGGACTGGTTATCGCTGTGCTGGTCCTACCAGGAATGGTTATAGCTGTGCTGGCCCAACTCAAGACAATTACAATGGACAGCCCAGTTACCAAGCACACCTGATCTGTCATTGTCCGTCACTGCTCGCACACCTCAAGAACAGAACAGGAAATTCCCCACCACTGACCAGCTGTGCCCAGCCTGCAGCAAAGAACGCTGTCCCCATGTGTGCACCAGGGGCGAATCAAGTTGGGCAGCACCAGGCAAATGGGACAAGCACCTCTCAATTACACAAATGCCATTCCTCTAGCTTCACAGGTTCCTCTTCTCTTAAACTTCCTAAATCCAATCATACTTTACAAACCTTGTACTCCTTGAAGCATCCACAGGAATGGTGTTACCAGAACTTGTGCATTTAGCCTAACTGACCCCTGCATGGATGCATTCCTATAGAAACCACACACGGCACAGGCCTCATCTTTAGCACAGGGAAGTCAGCAAAGTCTTTCTGTTGAGTTTATGGACACTGATGCTACTAAAACCACAGCTTTTCCTCACACAACTCATTTCGCTATTGCAAAGCTACCCTTTATTCCAGGAGAGAAAAGATCTCAATGTATTAAGGAGCGTCGTTTTTCATTTGTATTTATTTTAGCTAAATAAATGCCAGAACTTGTTAGATCAGCTCCGTACCTCTGCTTCCCTAATGGAGTCAGCCTCAAAGCACCATGATGGTGGCACAGGCACCAGCACACCATCACCTGCACATCCCAGTGCAGTTCCCAGCCCACAGGAGGGCAAATCCAGGTGACACTGGCAGGAATTCCTGAAACTCAGCTCCTTTACCAGTGCATGCTTGTTTCAGGAGCAGGTACCTCAGGGCTGGGAGCAACAGGACCCTGCTACCAGCTGTCCCCTGCGTGTTGCAGAGTGCTGCTTGGGGACACTGCGTGCTCATGGGCAGTGCTCCTCTGAGAGGTCTCCTCGCCAAAACACCAAGGATCATCGTTTGTGTTCTTTTTCCGTTGGGAACATCTGCCTATATTCACTGCATTCTGCTGCTAAGAGAAAGCAAAGATAATAAGGGCATTTATTTTGACTAGGATGAAATGACAGCAGGCGTGTCCTCAATAAATCATGCCAATAAGAGAGAGGCAAAGCAATTACTCAAAGCGGACAGGAGCTGCCTGGGACAGGAGGAGCCTCCTGAGCAGAACTAAGGGAGGAAAGCGACTGTTGCTGCCCAGGGCCCAGCACCACAACCGGAGCATCCCAGGGCATGCAGGCAGCATCCTGCTTCTGGAGCCCAGAGGATGGGAGCCAAGCTTCACACCACTCAGCAGCAGCAAGTAGAACCCACTGAGAAAGAAAAGCACAGGGTCCCGCTGCTCAGCCACTTTGCACCCAGGCTGGTACTAAAACGTTGGTGTTGTTACTGAAAAGCTCTCACGTCAATGGAGGCAATGGAATCACATCAACAGCCTTGGAAAAAGGACAAGATCCCGAATGTTTACTGCTACTTAAAATAGAACCATACAATCCTTAAGGTTGGAAAAGACCTCTGAGATCACCCAGTCCATAAATACTCAGCAGATCTTTGCATGTGGAAGTAAAGCGCTGACTTAAAAAATCCCTTCTGCTTTGCTCACGCTGGAGTCACTTACACTGCAGCTGCTTCTGTCATAGAATCACAGAACCATAGAACCATTCAGGCTGGAAAAGCCCTCTGAGATCCCCAGTGAGAGCCCACACCGCCGTGCCCCCTGCCCATGTCCCCCAGTGCCACATCCCTGTGGATGATGGGGGGACATCTCCAGGGACGGGGACTCCCCCACCCCTGGGCAGCCTGCTCTCCTCCTGAGAAGAAATTTTTCCTCTATCCTCATAGTTCAGGAGCAGAAGATGACAACTGGATCACCTTTGGGTTTTTTTTTTTTTTTTTTGAGATGACAAAATATTTCAGTGATACTGAGCCCAAGAACGTGATTTTCAAAAGCGTACTCATCACTGAAGAGTAGAAAACCCATTAACAGCACCATTTTGTTGACTTTCAAGTCACTGATGCAACACTGAAAACCCCAGAGTTAATAACAAGCCCGGCAGGTACTCCACGATATGTTTATTTCTAAGTCAAATATGAGCTGCAATGGCTCTTTTTTTACATCCAAATTGAAATGTAATGAGAGAATGCATTAACAAAGAGCATTAAATATTCAGTGCTCTGGCTGGGCGTGGGGAAGGCTTTGCCTGAGAGCTTCCAAGGGACCTGAGTGTGGTGCTGATGGCACACGGGCTCTGCCCTTCTGGTACCAGTCAGAGTAATTCCTCTCCTGCATGGAAGAAACCAACACCCAAACCAAGAACAACCCAAAGCAGGACACCCACGTGAAATACAAAATCCTAATATTGAATCTAATATGCTCAAAAGAGCTTTGGCTGTAGAGGCAGTCCTAGCTGCTGTTTCTCCTTGCTGTAAGTACGTACAGAATGCAATTCTTGTGGGACCAAAGCACATTACCCTTCAATCCCCATGAACTTGTCATCACTTCCTCATTTGTCATTGATGGCAACCTCAAAGCTCCACAACCTTGCAGAGCAGATGAACTCAGTGCAGTGAAACCCAGCGAGACCAGGAGGAGGAACTCTGGCTCCGAGCAGCCCAGGGTTTCCCCCACGTCCCAGGGGTCAGAACGGGGCTCCAGATTTCCTGGTGCAGACTCCAACCTGTGCACAGCAAACCAGGAAGCACCCATTATTAATATCACGGGGTGGAACGTCAGATTAAGGGAAAACAAAACCAACAAGCAACTCCTGCACATAGAAGAACAGCCATGAGCACTGCAGACTGACAGCTGCATAGCTCCCATTGACTGCACGGAGATCCCACCGACTGCACGACAAGCAGCACGCTGCGCTTCCAAGGCAAGCAGCCATAGCCCTGGTGCAAAGCACGACTACGTGGAAACAAGTAAACAAAGTAAGTGTTGTAATTCCTCATTAGCTTTAATTGCATTTGATGCTTATCCCAAAATCACAAAATTCTGTAATTTACAGTCATTAGGATCAGTTAAAGATGCTCTCCAGGAATTACCCAGGGAGCTATCTGAACCTCAGCCTGTTCCATTAGCTCGCTTCCTTCCACAACCAGCCGCTGCAGCTGGCTCCCAGGGCCGGGCTCCTCCGGAGTTCTGCAGCACAGACCTCACTCTGCTCATTGCTGCTGGAAGAGGAGCAGCTTCAGGATGCGAGAGTCATTTCCAAAAGACTCTGCGATGCCTCTGCCCAAGTGGAACTGCGGGGAAGCACTCTTACGAGTCTGGCCAAACATACTCAGAGAATTTGTTTCTTTTCTGGACCCAGATTTAAATTCAAAACAATGTGGGAAAGGCAACCAGATGTGCCCTCGTAGGACTAAGAGAAAAGGTACATGAGGGAGTAATTCCAGCAGCTCGTTTCCCACCCACTGATCTCCACTTTGATCTCCCTTACACTGCACCCCACGTGGCAGAAGGCAAACAGGACACAGGGACATGTCTATGACAGACAGACTGAAGCTGTGTCAGAAGCACAGCTCCTGGTGTACCACTGAATTGGGAGGGATGGGGCAAGTTGTCTCTGCCCCCCCCAGCTTGGCTGGGAGCTGCCGGGGTCCAGTCTGACCGCCTGGCTGCACTGGGGCTGGGAGAAGAACGAACACTTCTTTGTGCTGGAGCACCAGAATCATTCACAGATGCTCTGGAAGCACTTGGGGAATCCCGAGATGTAAATCACAAGCTGGGCTTCTCTCTTTTTTTTTTTTTTTTCTCCAAAGATTAAGATGTAACTTAGATAAAATAAGTGATCAGAAGGCCTCAGGTAGTCAGGGATCTCCAGCAAGATCCCACCACCTCCACTGCCAACCCTTAAATTGAGTCTGGGCAGGGGTGGATCCTGGCTCCACCCCTTCTGGTCACCCAGGTGCACTGCACACACCTGAGCTTCCCTGGGTTGGCCCTGCCTTCCCAGCAGGTGCTCCATCACTGCTTCAGGCCATGACTTTGCATTCCCTCTACACTCCCAAAGAGCACCCCAAAACACGATGCACCTGAGCTGGCACCAGGTCTGCTGGCAGTAAGCATGCCTGGAGCCCGGCCAGCAGGGCCGCTATGCACCCCAGGGGCCGCTGAGCTGCAGTGGGACAAGCTGTGCAAGCTGTGCCATTTGGAGCTGAATGCCTGCAGTAATGCACGGGGCAGCCCAGAGGTTCCACTGCTGCAGTTGTTTGGAGGAAAATCCTCGGGGCTGCTTTATGCTTCCAGTTGTGCATCTCAACCACGTTTTACTTTCATTAGAAAAGGGATGCGAGAAAGAGAAAAATGAGGTGCTAAGAGAAACTCGGAGAAATTAAATGTAAAGAAAAGCAGCTTCATGATTTTCATTTTGGGGGCGATTATCGCTTGTTCTCTTAAAGATAAAATCAAAAATAAATTATCATGTCAAAACGCTGGCAAGCTGCGTGTCACTATCAGTTTCAGATAATTAAGTGAGATGTATTTGGGAGCAGAGCCAAACGCTGATAATGTGGCAATTACTTCCACAGAGCCCAGTCAAGATCACGTAACGCTCTACTCCTGCATCTTCATTACCGCCTTGCTTTAAACTTGGGGTTTAAATTATCTCAAGAGCTTCCAAAAAAGCAAAGGCTTTTTTTTTTTTCCCCAAAAAAAGCTATGGCTCTGCTGCAGGCTATGGGCCATCCCATGGCCATCCCAACCGGCCCACACTCATCTTTTCTTCTGAAACACAGCAGCTGCCCTTATATCCACAGAAGATGCTCGGGCTGCACTGCACGACTGCGGATTACAGAGCTACTCTATAATGTATAAATTTCATTCTCTGTGATTTGAAGAGGACAATTGATTTCTAGGGAAGAAGAGAAAATATGATTTCATCTCGTTCCATGCAAGCAGATATTTACAAGATACAAATCATAAAGACACCACGGCTGCAAGTATTAGATTACAATCTGCATTAGACTGGCATTGTTTTACGTTACTTCCCTTCTACTAAAGACTATCTCAAAAAGCATTTCCTTCAAAAGGATCCGTTTCGGTATCAAATGTCACACACATAAGATGCTAATGTGGGGAAAAGGAGAGGAAAATTGGCCATTTTATTCTGGGGATGAGACCTTCAGGTGCTGTCCTTCAGCTGGGATTCCCGCCAGCCCAGGCCTTACAGGATGACCAACAACACGGCCCGTAACACGCTGCCACGAGTTCTCCCTTCAGAAAAAAAAATCTCTCTGTATAAACACTACGAAAGCATCACCAAAGGCGAACCACAGAACCATTCAGGTTGGAAAAGCCCTCTGAGACCCCCAACACCACCCCCCCCCACTGTGCCCACTGCCCACGTCCCTCAGTGCCACATCCCCACGGGTCTGAACACCTCCAGGGACGGGGACTCCCCAGCCCTGGGCAGCTGTGCCAGCCCGCTCTCTGGAGAGGACATTGCTCTGACACCCAACCTGACCCTCCCCCAGCACAACTTAAGGCCATCACCTTTTGTCCTATCACTACTTACAATGGAGCAGAGGTAACGCAGGCCCAAGTTACTGTTAGAAATAAGCTGCTGTTTATACAGCCCCATGCATGGATGCACATACCGCCAGACACCTCCAGGCTCCCAAAAGCCACCCCAAATGTCCTCCTGTGTCCCTCAGACTGATCTGATGCCACAGCAGCCATCACAACCCGAGCCATGGCATCCCAGCCAAGTGGCAGGCGTCCCACTGAAGCCCCTGAGAAGCCACTGGCCAGCTAAACGCTTTTCAGGAAAGCTGAATCAGGAAAGTTTCCCCCTTGCCAAATATGCATTTATGTCCATTTTTTCCTACTAAAGTCAATTTGCCAGAAAGTCAAAGTGTAAAGGTTCCAAAATTCATTAGCCATGCAGGCAGCCCATCAGGTGCAGAGCTGGAGCTCGTAAGCTCCAGGCAGGCTTTCATTGCCCCAGATATCTCTGTACCACTCTGAAGACACACCTGTGTGCCTGTGGGTCGATGGGGGAGCTCCCCACAGCAGTTGTCAGGTTGGAAGAAGGACGAGTTCCTGCCCTTCGTGCTGGGTCCCGCTGCTCAGACATCCCTCACATGCAGCTGCTGGGTCCTGCCCTGCTGCATCCCCTGAGCATCCACCTGCAGCTGAACCACCAGGAGCCCTCCCTGGTTATACCCAACCCGCTGCACAGCAAGGCCAAAAGATTTTCTCTAAAAATTTTCCTTTTTTCCTTTATCCAGACTCCACAATCCTCACTCCTTATTTTTCCCTGCTGAAGGGGCACTATGGCTGTGCCCTGGCTCCCACCGCAGGCAGAGCTCCTGCCCCAGGGCCACGCTGGGGATGGGCTGACAGTCAGATCTGAGGATCTTAGAGGTCTTTTCCATCCTTACAGATCCTATAATTCTACGGACAGACAGAAGCTGAGCAAATACTTCAGTAAATCTGCAGCAAAAGCACTAAATGTCAGTGCACATCTTCAGCCAATGAACAGCGATAGGGAAAGGCCTCTTCTATCCGCTTTGCTGTTTTGCCTCCTTTTAGCAATCTGCTTTTGTTGTTTTTAATTTCCAATGGATGAACAGAGAAAGAAGTCAAATCAAAGTGACTTCAAAACCAAAGAGAAGTCAAAACTAGTCATAAAACTTCTAACGTTTACAGCTCAATTGCCACGCTTAGCCTATATATAACCCATATATAACTGTGCTCCATTATCCATGCTTGTAAATAGCATCTAGGTTAGAAAAATGACAACAGAAACCCAAGGTCTGGTCAGCAGGCGGCCTCGGGCACTGGCTGCAGAGTCCAGTGTTTCTGGAGGAGCTCTGCTGCTGCCCACCCACATTCATCATTCGGAAGCTGTTAATTGCAGGCTGTTAAAACGCTAATTGCTTTTCAAAAAATCTTGCTGCCACACTTGGGATCGCAGAGGCTTCCTGATTTGAAAGAGTTCTAGGAGGAATTATCGCAGAGGGGTTTTGCCTGACCGACCCTTGGGTGCACGTGATGCTGCAGGTGCTCAGCTCGGTGCTGGAGCTCACCTTCGGATGACTGGAAATTACCAACCTCACCCAGAATGTCCTGCACCCTATTTCCAAGACAAACAGCGAAACATAGAAGACATCCAACTCCGGAGCCATTAGGAACTGACTTCCCACTTGCAGCCACAAGGACAGAGGTCCCAGTCCCAGCTCTGGGGCAAATGGGAACAGGTGGGCAACCACCAAAGCACCACTAAAATTGCAGCTCTGGAACAAATCCCAGTATATTTAGCAACAGGGCTTTTAAACAGCATTTCAAGAGCGCTTCCGAACAGCTACATACATCAAGTGTGAAATTAGATTCCCTAGTCCTGCTTTCATTAATTAACTCCCTGAACCTATTCCAGTCATCACAGCTGTGCAGCACTGGGGGCAGGAGCTCCGTGGCCAAGCCAGGCACCGACTCACCTATCTATCCGTGCTAAATCACAGCTGTGTTCCTCCCTTCACAACCAGCACCACTGGCAGGGATGGCCTTGCCTGGCCATCTCATTTTACCCTGCACATACACATGGCCAGCACTGTGTGTTTGCAGAAGGAATGCACGTGGTGCTAAGGAATTGTCCTACAACAGCAGCACAGGCAGCTTTATCCTTTTCCAAGCGATTCCAGCCTCCTGAAACCAAGCAACCCAGCGAACGCAACCCTCTGGAAAGCAAACAATGTGCTAATGCTGAATAACATCCCACCACCATCCTCCCTGCAAAACTCTCTTTGCTCACAGTAAATAGCATGCACCTGCCAGAGCCAACCGGGGAGAGGACACCGCGTTTGTGCAGCATCACGTGGAAAGTCAAAGCGCTCACTTGCTAGAAAGGAATGAAGCCGGGATGCTTGTTTGGAGCGATTCACAAAGCCCGCTGGGCTGGGTCATCCCCTAGATTCACCATGAAAATAAGCTGTGTGTGAAGCAAAACCAGGCCCATGTCCCCAGCTGTCACACAGCACCCGGTGCCACCATCCCACATTGGGCAGCACAGCAAGCATTGGTTAGTTCTGCCATCGTCCCTCGCAGAGCCAGAGCTAAACAGCACACGGTTGACATTTTAATTAATTACTGATCTATAGAATAATGTATTCAGTAATACTCATATGTGAGGATCAGATATATCCGAGCTCCCTGCTGTAGACTTTTTAGAGATGACTTCCCCTTAACTCCCTCTTACACAGGGCACGATCAGGGCACCGCTCTGTGCTCTGCAGCAGAACACAAATGAGATGGAACTGATAGCTCACAGCAGCACAGGAACGGCTGCAGTTTTCCAGCAGCGGTGCCTGTGTGTTCCTAGGACGTGCCAAACTGCACCACAACCATTCCAGCACCACCAGTTCCACAGCCCTCAGGCTGAAAAACAACTCAGTACGGGATGTTCAACAAGTTCCTCCATTTCTACACCCAGCAGCACCTCGCTGGTGAGCTCCCCGAGCACAGGGACCTTCCCAGTCAAGGGTCCCCACACCAGGCACTGCAGGGAAGGCTCTGCACCACCCAGTGATTCCCCTCTGAGCCTCTCACCCCGTCACAAATTAGATGGAAGTTGCAAGGACTAAGGAAAAGTCACCTTTATTCCCACAGGATATCTACTCTTATGTCTGAGACATGAGCAAGAGCTACACGAAAGGACAGGATCATAGAATCATACACGAGCCCAAGTTGAAAGGGACCCATCAGAATCACTGAGTCCCACTCCTGGATGTGAGACAGCGGCCTCCAGTTGCACATGGGGAGGTTTAGCTTGGAAGCCAGAATGAATTCTTTCACAGAAGAGTGGTCAGGCCCTGGAATGGGCTGCCTAGGGCAGCAGCAAAGACCCCATCCCTGTAGGTATAGAGAAGTGTGGACATGGTGCTCAGGGATATGGCTTAGCTGTGGCCTTGCAGTGCCAGGTGGATGGCAGGGCTTGGTGACCCTGGAGATCATTTCCAGCCTGAATGACTCTATGAACCTAGGAATTAGAGCACAGACATGAGAACCCAAGCTGCAGCATCCCATGCTGAACACTGCCAGCAGTGCAAGCCACGGGGCAGGGGCACAGCTCAGCCACTCTGAGCACTCCGTTAACACATTCACACACTCCTTAACACGTTCACATTCTGTAAAACTTTCGTGATTTATTTCCAGCCTTATGAAAACCAACTCCAGCATAACATTTCAATCTTGTCGTTTAATAGGACGTAATTCTGGAAGAATACAATAAATTATGCAGCAACAAACCTCTGGAACTTCAACCTTCTCTCCGTCGTATCAGAGCAATTATTTCTGCACGAACCAATCCTTTGTATTACAGAGAAAAATCTTCAAACACTGATTTCTAGGAGGATTCGAGTTATAAATTACTTTTGGAATTCCAGAATCAGTAACTCAGAAACCAGAAGGCCCCCGCCTTGTCTGTAGGAATGCTCCCAGCTCACTCCGGATGCGGCAAACAGAACGAAATTTGCAATGAAATCAATGAAATTCTATTTAGCTACCCTAGGGAAGCATCCACGGCACATTTTAAATTGTGGAATTTAATTAATTTTCCTGATTTATATGCTGGCCAACGAGCTAAGATTCGCTTTACCTCGTTAAACCTATTTACACTTAGATAGCGGGGACAGATTGAGGGACGCATCCAGCCAACCAGCCAACACCCACCGGCCCCTGACTTTAGTTACCAGCACCATTTGCTTCCCACTGTCTGCCAGGCTGAAGGGGCAGAGCTGATGCCTTGGATAAAAGAGAAGCCCAGGATCCAGAATCCTGTTTCCTGCATGCTGCCCTGCATGCCACATCGCTGCACGTTACTGCTATGGCCCCAAACTCATCTCTGCACTTCGTTTTCTTTGGGATGAACTTCTCGGTAGGTACAACGATATCATTTTAATCTCCAGTGTTAAACATAAGAGCATTCTTGAATTCAACTGGAACATGCCTTCCTGGCCTGGGATTTGCCCAGTGAGCTCACTGTTACCTTAGACAAACTGCCCAGGATGCTGACCACAGCTACAAGAGGCAGTGATGGTACCTGCAAAGCAATATCCCTCGTCTTGCATCTTCCCAGCTTCCACACAGACTTCAGCAAAACGTGTTCCTTCGCCCTGTTCTGAGCATCACAGACTCATCTGAGTCAGAAGGGACCTGTGAAGGTGATCTTCCCCCACTGCCCTGCAGCAAACAGGACCTGCAACCCCCGGCGGTACCAAGCAGCAGCTCACAACAGACGCCTTCGCACCATCCTGGTGTGGCTCTGGGCAGCCTGGTCTGGTGGTTGGTGACCCTGCACTCAGCAGGGGGGTTGAAACTCGATGATCTTTGAGGTCCTTTTCAACCCAGGCCATTCTATGATTCTATGATCCTACCTTGAATCATTTTGAACGGCAGCACCATCACACGCTGTAGCTTTCCTAAGTCCTGGAAGCACATACAAAGGAACACAGTTCCAGTGAAGGCCCCCAGCCCTGGGCTATCACTCATCCTGCCAGGACAATTTCGTCATTGCATCCATTTGGCTTTTCCTCCTCAGACATCTGCCCCTCTTATACCGCATCAGGATCAGCCAAGGGACCACTTTCATAAACAGAATCTCAACTACATTTCAGCCCGCAATAGAAAGAAGCAGGAAGCGGGAGAATCCTCTGCTGAAAACTCTTCCAGGGGGAAAACGATGCCCCCCAGCTGAGGAGGAAGAGCAGCACTGATTTACAGGCACTGCAAGGTGTGGGCAGCACAGCCCAGCCCAGCACCCAGGGCTAAGCCAGCACCTGCAGCCACCCCCCAGTCTCTGATCCGGGGGCAAGCACTCCGCAGGTATCTTAGCAGCACAGATGTGTTCCTAAGCCCTGAAACACGATTCAAGCTCTCCACAGCAACATCCTGGCATTGTTAGAAGAAAAAATACCCTACTACTTGATTTAACAAGTGGTTAAACATACAGTAAATTAAGTCCGACTTTTATGACATTTACCAAGCAAACAGCTGGGCACGAACGGAAGGATTCGGGTTGTTTGCCTTTGTGGCTACATGGGATATTTAATTAAGTTCTTGCTATTGTCACTATCTTGACACCGCTTTCCAGGCACCGAAGCTGCGTCCCCTCCTGCCCCAGGGGAATGATCACCAAAGGTCAGGGCCCACCCCAGGGCTGACCACCCAGCCCCACAGAGCCCAGCCTGGCAGCCGAGCATCCCATAGAGATGCACTGCCCAGCAGCAGGAGGCAACTGCCACGCGTGGGAATGGGTTAGCTCAAAAACCGCCGTACGTGCATGGCTTCCCTTGCACGCGCCAACGCAGATATGAAGCTGAAAAGTAATTTTATGCTGGATATTAGCTCAAGCAGGAAGTTATCACTTTAATAACTATAAACATCCATTTGCTTGCTTCGTTACACAGCATTAAAGCTGGGCAGATCATTTACCACGAGCTCGTTAGAACTGCTCCGTGCGCCAAGATGAGTGGCTGATACTGCTAGGCACGCAGCAGCCCAGGAAGGAGGGGGGAAGCTTCCCAAATATGTCAATGCCACACTTCAGCTTGGAATACTTGGAACTGCTCCTTTGGTGTTCTGAAAACGTTACTTCTTGCTCACCTAGGACTATGAACTGCTGTGCTGTATCAGCTAGACCATAGGAGTGCAACCTTTCGGCTCGCCTGGGCTGCACTGAGCGAGGAGGAACTGTCTGGGCTTCACATAAAATATATTCTGCAGTCAATGTATATACACAACAAAACTTTTTTTTTTTTTAATACTTTTAAATGTTAAAAAAAAAAGGACAACAAAAAAAAAATGAAACCATTGAGTTGGACACTTAGGATGCTAAATGACAAACGCATAGGGCGCATTGCCACACAGTGCACTGCCATCACTGTGGGGCCAGCACTGCCCCAGCAGCCCCAGGCGCAGGACAGGACTGGTCTCAGCCCTCCATTCAATTATTTGCTAGGAACCGATTTCCCCACCCCTCAGTGCCCCCCGGACAAGGCAGCGGGGAGGGCAGTGCTCCAGCACAGCCAGCAGCCAAAGCTCCTCTGCTGCGCAACAGAAACTCTTTTCCCCCCCCTCAAAAAATACCATCAAAATCACTGAGTAATTGTTGTTATGAAAATGTGTTTTGTATCAGCAGAATTCGCTAATGATGCAAGCTGACAGACACATGAAGGAGCATGCAGAAAGCTCTGGCACTGAGAGGTGTTTTGAACATGCAACGTTGCTTGGCCGCTAAGTTACTGATAGGAAAAATACTGAGTCACTTCCCAGCTGTTCCGTGGCAGGCTGAACCATTAAATGGAAACCATTAAATAATTCTGAAAGGAAGAGAACAGGTGGCAAATGGCTTATATGGCAGATGGTGTCTTTTTTAATATTTGTACTGGCTGCTAATTTACAGAGTCCATAACCACGCGCTCCTATCTTACCTTTTCCGTCTGAATAATTAAGAAATTGGATGTGAAAAACATAAATCCCCTAGCTCCTAATACAGTAGCCATAAAAAAGGCATTTGAGATTACCAGCCATCCCATACCTGAAGCACCACATAAAGTTCTAGAACGTAGAGTTATTGCCTTTTTTTTTTTCCTAAGAGAGAGTCCTCTTCAAAGCCTTGGCTTGATAGCACTGGAAAATTAAGTCCTCTCCTTACCAGCAAAGCAAATGAAGGATGCAGCACAGATCGCTGCGTAGCTGCATTCCACAAGCTTTTATTTGGTCTTTATGTTAACGCTGGCACAAAACCCACGTTAGCAGCCAGGATGGCATTAAATATTTAAACAACGTATGAGCAGAAACACCTAGAGATAAAAACGGGGAAAAGGAAGAGAGGAAGAACTAACCTAAAGCCAAGCTCCAAGAGTGTTTCTGGACCGTTCTCCATGTTAGCTCGCTGATGTTAAAGCACCTGCCCGATGCACAGCAGAAGCCACAGACACACTCTGCTCAGGTTTCTCACCACTATGACAACCAGAGCTCTGCACTTGCTGAGCGCAGACCATTTACCCAACGCTACCAGGTTCTCCAACAAGGAGGAGCAAAAGCACCACGGAACAGAAGAGCTGAAGCCCAGCGCTCTCGGGGATGCCAAACCTTGGCACCCAAAGCTCGAGCTGCCACGTGCCGCCTCACTGGGTTCACCCCGCTGCTTCATCTGCTCACAGATATCTTTTTCCCCAGGGATTAGGAGTTTTCTAGCAGCGAGCACCTGGCACTTATTTTCTGTGCCCCCAAACCCAGAACGGGACGTTGGCCACCACTGGCTTTGGCTGGAATCCCCTTTCACCAAAAGGCTTCAAGCGCAGCGGTGCCAAGGGGTCATTTCATCTCTGCAGGAGTCCCTAACAATTACAGCTTTAACTTCTTCCAGACAACTGGTAACAATACTCAGGACATCCGTCATCAGAAGCTGGCAAAGCCCTCCTCTCCTCCAGTATTTCTTTTAGGACAGACGCTCTGCAGACAGCGAACACAGCAATGCATCCCACAGCTCCGCAAGCACCCAGCAGCTGCACTTCAGAGCTGCACCACAGCACGGGTCTGGCGTGGTCTGAGGAGCAGCAGCAGCGGTGGAGTTGGTCGGTGGTCAAAGGCAGCTCTCTGCTTTGCTATTGCCGTCCAAGGTAACGACTGGGAAAGCCTCAAGAAAGAGTAATCTAACATACAGATAATGCCAGGCGTACAGCGTGCTTTGTAACCCTGCCTGCCTTTCAGCTAAAAGCATCACCGTGCTGACGTTATTAGAGACGACTTACGGCTCTCAAAGAAAAATAAATCTGTGAGAGAGCATTATCTGCGGACCCTGGGGCGGCTGCGTTCTTCTTGCTTCACGTATGATTTATACACTAACCCGGTAATTAATGAACTTCCCATGTTTTCCTTGCCAAAAGTTTACGCGAGGCAATGTTTTTAGAGTCACAGAACCATTCAGGCTGGAAAAACCCTACTGAGACCCACAGCCCCAGCCACCCCATGGTGCCCACGTCCCTCAGTGCCACATCCCCAAGGTCTGAACACCCCCAGGGATGGGGACTCCCCAGCCCTGGGCAGCTGTGCCAGCGCCTGGCCACTCTCTGGAGGAGACATTGCTCTGACACCCAACCTCTTGACTACTGATCATTCTTTCCCAAGTCACACCAATTTCATCGCCCTCTCCCAGCAGCTGCAGCACACACCAAGCTTCCGTGCACCACTTTCTGCTAAGGATTCACTCCATACATCTTTCTCCCTCTTTTCCCTCACACCTATCCAAATTCTAATTCATTCATAGAATCATAGAATTAGCTAGGTTGGAAAAGACCTACAAGATCACCCAGTCCAACCATCCACCTACCACCAACAACCCCACTAAACCATGTCTCTCAATGCTATATCTAAACGTTTCTTGAACACCTCCAGGAACGGTGACTCCACCACCTCCCTGGGCAGCCCATTCCAAAGACTGAGCCCGTTCATTAGAGACCCTGCATACTCCCGTTCATTATTTTCCTGATTTCCCTTGTCCCAGCTCCCAGGCTGGCCGCCATCCCCGGTGCTCGGCCGCAGCTCAGGAAGCTTTCCATCAAGCATGTGTTGACAAAGATAATTTAAAACGAACACCTCGGAGTCCTCTTCACCGTGAGCTCAATAAAAAGGAGTTTCATAAAAATGTTTTATGTAAGCCTTTGCAAAGGAAATCGCCAGCCCTCCAGAGAGGATGATTAATAGAGAAAAATGGTTAGCTGAATCTCGAGTTTATTTTATATGTGCCGGGCATTTCCAAGCTTTCCTTCCTAAAAAGCTGCTATATATTCCATAGGAGAACACACCCAGAAGCGTGTGGCGTACTGTGAATGATTGATAACGGGCTGATTGCTCAGGCACTCGGAGCATGGTAGTTGATAGCCTATCACACACTCATTCGAAAGGAAAGCAACAATTATCATGGCCTGACATGTTTATCACGGCGGAGCCGAGCCACTTATCTTAACGCTATAGCTCCTTGATATTATAATATTCTATCGTGTCTAATACAATTCATGCCGTGCTCACTGCCGCAGCTGTAAATCACAAGTCCTGCCACTGCTTCTCCCAGGAATGCCCGAGCATCTCAATTCAAGGAAGAATACATCTAGCATCTAAATTTGTTTTCCAGCACGGATAAAGAACCTTACCCTTCTATTCCCCTACAGGATGCTCACTTTCAGAGAGGTGACATGATCTCTGTAGGTCAGACTAGACCCCGTGGGAAGCCCCCAACTCCCACCCCACTGTGCTCTGCTGACAGGATGGTCCTTCTTCAACAGCTCGGGGACCGTATCCCTGCAGGGACAAGGGTTCTTCACGCCCCGCAGCGCTTCCCCAGCAGCAGTTTATCTGCGCCGTTCTGATGGCTGCTTAACGGGAACGATAATTACAGAGAGGCATTCCTCATGTGAAGGTTTCATCTGCACACCCAATATCGTAACTGCATGCTTCCTGCAATTTCCATCTTGCTGTATGCACTGCGCTGTGTTACGCTTCGTGTACCAAAAAGATGGAAAAGGCGTCAAAATTACATTTTTAAACTTAATTGGGAAATAGTGTTTCAAAACTATAGCCTTAAGCATCCAAAGCACAAACAGTTCCAAAAATGACCACGAAGACCAAGAACAGGCAGACGTGGACAACAGCCAGGGACGCTGCAGTGCCCCCAGGTACCACACAGTGCCATGCAGAGGACACGGCAGGTCTAGCAGTGAGCAGCCACAGGCAAATCATCCACACCCAAGCCTATAAGGAAGCACGCGAAACCAAGGTGACGTTCCTCTAGCAGGCTTTGTAAAGAAGCAATCTACTCGTGTCCCAAACATTACCACTGGGCTCTGCTCTCTGGTGACAACAGCAGGACCTGAGGGAGCTGTGCAGAGTTGGGTTAGGGGGGGGTTGGAGAAGGCTGTGCCCCAGAGGGCAGTGGGCACAGCCCCAAGCTCAGCACACACTGCAACACTGCCCTCAGCCATGGGGCCTGGAGTTGGGTGCTGCTGTGTGGGACAGGAGTTGGGCTCGGTGGTCCCTGGGGGTCCTTCCAACTTGGGATGTGCTGTGGTTCCACCCCTCTACGTCACACAGACACCTTTCAACTGCTGACGTTGCAACCACCCAGCAGCTGCGCAGACCCTCCACCATTAGGACATCTCCTTACCACAGGTGACAGAGGATGCAGCTCACTTCACGTGCTGCCCGCAACCGCCACAGCGTACGGAAAAATGACTAACAAGTACAAACTTTTAACACATGTGACCAGAGAACACCTCTAAGCAGGACCAGAGAAAACAATTTAATCCCAGGACACAGTAACATGCACCACAGTGCATGCTTACACCTACTAAAGCACAGTGGCAGGACTCAGGCAGAGGCTGCCCTTGCTGCAGAGCACATCGCGCCGCCCCGAGCGACCTTACCTGGGAACGGGGAGGCCAGCACCGGGATCCTGAGGGGCGAGAGGGCGAGCAGGCGGCACGGCGGGACACCGGGTGGGGATGGTCCTGGGGGGGCTTCGGCCTCCACTGCCAGCAGCGCCAGGCTCGGGGGGCCGCCCGCCGGGCTGGGGCCATGCCGGCAGCCACCTGCAGAGCAAGATGCAACCGTTTCATTGGGATGGACAAAAGGATGCTTCCAGCATTCTGAATTTAAGTGTAAGGTGGGCACAAACTCACAGAACATTCTTAACTTGGGAAGTTCTTTACCGAGAGAGTGGTGAGGTGCTGGAACAGGCTGACCAGAGAGGATGTAGATGCTCTGTCCCTGGAGGTGTTCAAGGCCAGGCTGGATGGGGCCCTGGGCAGCCTGGTCTAGTCCCTGATCTGGAGGTTGGTGGCCCTGTCTGTGTCAGGGGGCTGGAGCTTGATGATCCTTGGGGTCCCTTCCAACCCAAGCCATTCTATGATTCTATGATCCTCGCCTCCACCATCATGAGATAGGATCGCAGAATGGCTGAGGTCAGAAGGGACCTTAATGACCATCTACTTCCAACTAGATGCTCGACTTTGAAAATATTTTCAGTGGCTCCACAAAATCATGCTAATTTTTCTTTAAGAAGCATTTGTAGCAGCACCACTGATGGTTGGACTTGATGATCTTGAGGATCTTTTCCATCCTCAATAACTTCCTTTTTATAGAATCACATCTCATGCAGTGCCTTGTGCAAGGCTACAGTGCCAGCACCACAGCCCCAGCCCCTCACTGTCGTTCTTTCAGAACTCTGAGCTTTGCAAGATAATAGAACCCCATGTGTGAGAACACACCCTTATAACCCAGAGGGAAAACACAAGGCAATGTCGAATGATATATAAGCTGTGCAGAGATGTTAAATTTAAATGAAAAAAGCCTCAATAATAGAAGAAGCCAAGCAGCTGAACATATTGATCTGTGTTCACTTCATCTGCCATGGTCCATAACGATGCACAAACACCTGTATCTGACTTTTGCTAAATAAAAGCGGTCCCATTTTAGATCTGAATGCTTGTGTTACCCATTGCTTTAACTAGAAATTAACGTTACCTGTCGGACTGCTGTGCTGCTCCATGCATGCAAACACCTAAGCTGTACAAGCTTCATGTGCAGGTGCCTTCACCTCGAGCACACGCCACGCAGAAACTTCATACAATCATAGAATGGCTCAGGTTGGAAAGGGCTTCACTGCCCTCTGAGAGAAGAATTTCCTCCACACGTCCAACCTAAATCTCCCCTCTTTCAGTTTAAAACCATTCCCCCTTGTCCTATCACTATCAGACTACCTTGCATAGGAACTCGGCAGCTGCCCACCAAACACAGGCTGAAACTCACTTCTGACTACACAGCGTTTACCTTGATGTCTAAGAAGCTTAAGGGGAAGACCTTTGGAGCTCAATCTTGGCTAAATATGTTAAATAAACAAGAAAATGAGCAGCAGAAAATCTTAAGGAAAAACCTCATTTGACAAACACCAGCTGTTACTCCCTCTACACTGAGCTATGTATTCAAAAATTAAGCAATCATTAGCTTATTATGTTATTTAGCAAATGTTTTCAGCTCATGTGGAAACCCTTCAGGCACTGAGAGCCAACTGTAGCCGAGAACAAATCCCTGCTTGATCACAGCAGACATTTCTTCAATCTGTTGGGTTTCCTGCACCTCTGCATCACTGCTGAGCCAGAACCTGGACCCAGGGCACTCAGAAGGCACCAAGGGGCCCTGCTGAAAGCTCAGCAGTGATGACTGTCCCCTAGAGAAGCCCCAACACCACCACACCCCAGGCAGGGGATGCAGCCCTGTGGTCCAGGTGCCCCGTGCCAGCCTTCTCTCTCCTCTCTGCCTTCAGACACTGGGATGCTCTTGCTGCCAAGCGTTCCTGTTCTCAGCTCTGGGGTAGGGGAAAGTGGTTCCATGCTTTTGGAAAGGAATTCGTTCTGCTTACAGCTAATTGGGGCTCTTGAGGCTATCATCCTCACTTTCAGCAGCTCAGCTGCTCAATCTTATAATAAACAGTTATTTGCCAACAATATAAGCTCTCCGTCGTAGCAAAACAGAAGTCAAATATTTTCAGTAAGCAGCAGGAAAAAAGCTCCATTACTGCTGCTGGATATTGGCTCCAAGAGGAACCCATTTAAATACCTGTACGTGCACTAATACAGCAGGTGTGCAGGCAAAATACGCCAACAAACAATATCAATGTTTCAATCATTCAACCACGGATAGATGAAAAATAGATTATTCACCCGAAGCCACAGCAGAAATATCCAAAAAACTCAGTGTCTGACTACTCAGGTTGTTTCAACAATTTTTGCATTCGTTCACCCAAGAACAACCGCAGGTGTTGGTTGGGTTCCACGTCCCACTGCACGAGATCCCTGCCTGCAACCCAGCCACCTTCAAGTGGGAGCACCAAGCAGAACCTTCTGCAATTCTCGGAAATCAACCACTGCATGGAAGGTTACTTTCTCACTGGCTTCCTGCAGGGTACACAGGCAGAAACGTTGCTCATTTCTCCACGGATTCTTCTTTTGGAGAAGATGTACATCCCCCAAAGAGCCGAGCAAAGCAGCAGAATCCTGCATTGCCAAAGTCTTCCATGAGCACAGCTAGTAGAATTCCTGGAGCAGGAGCTAGCAGGCCTTCCTTATTAAAGTTTCATCAGCTCCGTTATTAAAGTTTCATCAGCCAGTTGAAAGAGAAGTTTGGGTGATTTCCCCGCCTTTGATGAGGCTCTCTCTCACTATCTCCTACTAAATAATTCCACGACGCGAGGATACCCCTGTAATTGTTAATAGTGGAGCGCATCACTGCAGAGTGGCCGGGGTCACCACAAGCCTCCAGCCTCCACTGAGCATCACCCATCCCAGCAGCAGGATCCCCAGCTCAGCCTGCCCCAGAGGCATAGAATCGTATCATAGAATCATAGAATGGCTTGGGTTGGAAGGGACCTCAAGGATCATCAAGCTCCAACCCCCCTGCCACAGACAGGGCCTCCAGCCTCCACATCTAATACCAGACCAGGCTGCCCAGGGCCCCATCCAGCCTGGCCTTGAACACCTCCAGGGATGGCGCATCCACAGCCTCTCTGGGCAGCCTGTTCCAGCACTCACCACTCTCTCAGTAAAGAACCTCCCCCTGATATCCAACCTAAATCTTCCCTCCTTCAACTTAAAACCATTTCCCCTTGTCCTGCCATTATCTACTCATTCAAAGAGTTGACTGCCCTCCCATTTGTCAGTTCCCTTTAGGTACTGAAAGGCAGCCTCAGGACAGCGCTTCTCAGGAGCCGGGCATTCCTTCGGCCATCCGCAGGGTGGAGGAAAGCAGTTCTTCACAGAAACCAATCCCATTTCGCAAGGGGAATTTCCAAAAACTTCTGGAAAAGTTTTTTAAAATCACTAAATTGCTTGGTGACTATTTAGTTGAACTTCAAGAATCAAATGCCTTGCAAATAGGAGTAAACAACTGTCATACTCTTGAAGGGGAGCAATATTTTCTTACCAATGGCTTTTTCTCCAAATCTGTTTTTGCCAAGGCATGCTACATCCTGAGCAGCAAGGCAGCAGCTGCCTGCAAAACAACAAAACCCACGTTGATGCTCTTCCCCAGCCTTCCTCCTCGGCTCCTCTCCAGCAGCAGCAGGGAAAGACACACGAGGTGGGCAGCACATCTTGGTGTGACGCTACTGGAGGTGCAGAGCAGCCGAACAAGCAATGGAGGTGCTCAGAGATAACAAATCAAAGGTGGTGAAACACAGTGACGGAGATGGAACAGAGCAGTGAGCCCATCGCAGTGAACGATGTCTGATCTCCCAACACTGCCTGCTAACAGGAGATCCCAGATATTTCCATCAGTGTAGAAAAGGCTCTGCACGCCCAGATATGGCAGTTTCTGTTGTGTCCTTCTTTTATTCCAGCACAACTTCATTAACGTCAGTTTGCTGGTTGCATCCAGCTCCCTGTTCTGCATCCAGAAGATCCGTTTCACGTGGCAGATCCGTGCTTGTTGGCTTCACAACAAACCCTGATTATTATTATGTTCTTTCAGCCTGTTTCTTCAGTTCTGCCTGCAGGAAAACATCTTTCCCCCTAAAATATGAGCGTCTCCCAAAAGACCCAAATGAAAGAAACAAAAGGAAAAAAATCAAACAGGTCTTACAGAGACCTTTTATAAAGCTCAAAGGAACTTTTTGGCTGTCGTGGAGTGATGAAGAATTAACTTCCTATAAAGGAAAGATTGCTGACATGAATGGAGTTCCACTCCCAAGCGCTCATCTGCCTCCTCCCAGAGAAATGGACACTGAACACACAGCACCCAACTTGTATCAAAGCTTTCCATTCACCAGCAGGTCCATCCCAACACTACCGAAATGACCTCTGGTAGTTTAGGAAGAGGACTGCAAAACTCGATTACCAAAGCATGGAGCAGCATCCTAAGGGATTGGCAATACTTTCCATGTACGTTCAAGGTAATAAATATTTGGAAGGCTCTCAATAGACACATGCGTTCTGAAGGCTGTATGAAATTAAATACCAATTAAATTGAGGTTGATTAAATGCTTTCACCAGAGAGCCCATGAAGTCCGTAACTCTGAGGCCTTAATCCTCACCTACAGAAGGCTGTATACCATTACCAGTTCTTTTCAAAGCAACAGCTGTCTTTGGTTTTTTTTACTTTTATTTATAAAACAGCTAACAACCCGACCACCTGCTTCCTTGTCTCTAGATGACCATTAAGGTCCCTTCCAACCCAAGCCATTCTATGAGGCTCTAGCTGGTTTCCCCCCTCCCAGCCTTGGCTGCAGATCCCTGCTGGTTTCTGGGTGCCAGTACCACTGCACAGCCCACCCATTACTCAGTTTGCCACATCCAAGCACTGCACAATCCCAGCTGCTACTTAAAAAAAACTGAAGAAGTCTATCATTTGCGATTGCAAAGACATTTCTGAACTGTTTACTGAATCACAGACGATGCTGCTTAAACCAGCTGAAAGCAGAAGGAGGGTTTATTACCAGACAGTAACACTGCCGGTGGATCCCTCAGGTCTGGTCCACCGGCTTGGGACCTACTGTGCAGCATAGGGTTGCCACTTATTGCTCCAGCCTGAAAGCAATAAATCTTGACATGCGGCACTGATATCACGGGATGCTCCCCGGTCAGCTCCTGCTGCTGGGCCAGGGAAGCAGGCAGCAAGCAGGCAGCAAGCAGGCAGCAAGCAGGCAGCAAGCAGGCAGCAAGCAGGCAGCAAGCAGGCAGCAAGCAGGCA